>NW_026054572.1:366155-452870 GCF_022478715.1 Daldinia decipiens | reverse complement strand
ATATATTTTTTTAAGTTTATTTATTTATTAAAGGTTAATTTTAATATATATTGTTAAGATAATTAAATTATATTAAAAAAACCTACAAAATAATTTTATTTTTTTTATTTTATTAATTATTTATTTTTAATAAGTCTTTATTTAATTTCTTAATTTATTTATATTAAATATAGTTTATTAAGTTTTAATTTATAAATATTTTTTATTAGGTAAGGTATTAAAATAATTTAATATTTTAAAATATATTATAATTATAAATAAAACTATTAGCAGTAATAGATCTAAGGTTAGTATAAAGGTAAATTTAACACTTATATAAAAATAATTAATTTTTATTATAATATTTATTATTTTAAATTTATTTAATATATTATTTACTAATAATATTAAATTTAATTTTAATATATCTGTATTTTTAATATGTTTAAATTTATTATTTATTACATTATCGTTAATAATTTAAATAATAATTGATTAAAAATCTTAAATAAATTAAAATATATAATTATATTTTTTAACGTTTATATAAAGTAAATTATTATATAATTTTTTTTTTAATTTTGTAAAATTTCTATTAAATAATTTATTTTTATTAAAAATTATATTATAGATTTTTATTATTTTATTTATATAAAGATTTTAAATTTTATATATATTAATTAATATATAATTTATTAAAAAATTTATCCAAACCTTTAAATTTAATCGACATTTTTTATTAACCTTTTTTAAAACGTTTATTATTAATATATAAATCTTATAATTATATACTTGTAAATAAGCTTATTAAAGCTTTTTTTTCTAAGTTATAATATTGTTATTTACTATTACAAATATATAAAAACAATTATATAAAAATTATTAATTATATTTATATTATAATATACAATTATATAAATATATTACAACCTTATATATTTTTAATTATAATAAATGTAATAGTTTTATATTTATTTTTATAACCTTAGCTTTATTTTTAATTATATCTTTTAAATATTTAATAATATTATTTTATGCTTATATATAACTAATTAAAGATTTTAACCTTATATAAAGGTTTTTAAAATAATCTTTTACTATTAACTTTATTTAAATAATCTTACAATTTAATTCTTAAACCCATAAGATAATATTATACTAATATTTTAATAATTTAATAAGATTTTTTAAAATTATAATTATTATTTTCAATTTTTAATTATATAAATAATAATCGAAAATTATATTAATTTACCTATTAATAATTAATATAAGGTTTATAATCCTATGGCTATTTATCTTTATTAAATAAAAATTAAAAGCTAGCTTTATACCAGAAAATTTATTAATATAACGTAGCATATATTTTATTTAATGTTTTACTTTAAATATACCGTATGTTTCATATTTAACTATTATAAATCTTTTAATTCTTATTCTTTTATTAACATTAATTAAATATTTTAAAATTTAAAGCCTTGGATACCTTAATCTTAAATATTAATAAAAAACAATTGTAATATTTAAAATTTTTATAAACCTCAAATTTAAAACGTTACGGTAGGTATAAAAGATAACCTTTAAAATTTTATAAAAAATATCTTCAAATATAAACTAATTATAACAATTAATAAATTTAATTATAATAATATTGTTTAATTATTTTAAATAAGTAAGATTGTTACATATATTTTATTAATAGTTTTATTTTTATAATTGCTTTAAAAATACGAAATTATAAGTAAAATTTTTGTAATAAATTATATTTATTAGTCTTATCCTAATAAATCCTTTTAAATATTAAATACAAATATTTATTTTTTTATAACTTATAATTTTAATTTTATTATTATTTATTATAATATAATTATTTAGCAATACTACTTTAAAATTAATAAATTAAAATATTTTATTAAATATATAAATAGTAGTTTTTAAATTTAATATTATTGAATTTTTTAATAAATATTAAATAATATTAAAAACAATAGTATAAATTAATATTACAAAGGTTATATTTTTTTCTATAATAATTATATACTTATTTAATTAATTATTTTTATTTTTTACTTTAAACTTTTACTTCTTTTTTTAAGGTTTTTATTTTAATTATTAAATTGGGATTAATTTTTAAGATTAATTTTATTAAGGTAACATTTACCTTTTTAAGTTTAAAATATTTGGATTTTTTATTTTTAAATATATAAAAATAATTTTTAATATTATAAAAATTTTAATAAACTTTATATTTAACGTTATAATTGCAATTTCAATATTTATAAAGTTAATTTAGGTTAGTATTAATTTTTTTACGTTTATTAAAGTTATTTTACCGTTTTTTAAGGATTTTTATAGGTTGTAATAATTTTTTTTAGCGGTTAGATTTACTTTTTTAATTAATATTTTTATTTTTATTAGTGTTATAGATTGGTTCGAAAGTGTTTTTAACTACTTTTCTTTTTTTTTTAACACTTTTAATAATTTATATATATTTTTATAACGTTATAATTATTTTTTAAGGTATTAAGGTTTTATTATATATTTTTTTATAAAAGATAATATTTTAAATAATTATTTAATTTATTAATATAAATTTTAAAGTTAACGTTAATACGTAAAACTATTTTTAAAGGTTTTTAACAGCAATTAATTTTAAGCGTTTAATTTTAATAAAAATGGTAAATTAATTAATTATTTAAGTTTTTTAATTTTTAAATACTTTTATAAATAGTGTTATAATTTTTATATAATTATCTCAAATTTTATACTTTAATACGTATATATTTAAGTGATTCTTTAAGATATTATACATATTTTAAATTGTATATTTAAATCGTTATATAATTTTAAAATAAAACTTTAATATAATTTAAATAATTAATTATTTTAATTTAATAAATTTTTTTTTATTAATTATATTTATTTTTAATATATATATATACGTTTAATTTTTTTAAATAAAATTTTTATAAAACTTTAATTATTTCTTATATTATTTAAGGAAGAGAAAATTAATTATTTAGGATTGATATTACCAACAATTAACTTTTTAATAAAATTCCTACCTTTATTATTATTTTTAAATGGAATTTAAATAAATTAAATAATTTTTTATAATTTTAAATTCGAAATATTTAAAAAAAAGGCTTAAGTTAAATTTTAAGTTTTTTATATATATCAACATTATTAAAATTTATCCACTTTTAAAGTTAATAGTTTTAAGCAAGTAATATAAACGTTTTATTTTATATGTTTTAATCGTTAAAATATTTAAATTTAAGATTTAATAATAATATAATAAAATCTATAATAAAATAAATAAATAAATAATAATTTATTTAAAATTTATTTTAACGCATATATATTGTATTATATAATACCAATTAAGATTTTATTCTTAAAACTTATATAATTTAAACATATAAAACTCTTAATTATTACATAATTAATATATATTAAATAGATATTATATAAAGTTTAATTCATTATATTTTTAATAATTTAATTAATTTTTGTAAAATTGTAAAAACGTATATTACACCGTTATTTTACATAAGACTAGGGATTTTCAGGTCATTTAATATGGCTGATTAATCTGACACCTTACTTAACGTTTTACCTTAGATATACTACATACCTTACATTTAACCGTTATAAATCCCTTAATTCTTACCTTTTTATTAACGTTAACTAAGTATTCCAAGGTTTAAGATTTTAAATACCTTAATCTCAAATGTTAACAAAAGGCAATTACAGTACTTAAAGTTCTTATAAACCTTAAATTTAAAGCGTTGTAATAAATATAAAAAATAACCTTTAAAACCTTATAAAAAATATCTTTAAATATAAACTAATTATAACAATTAATAAGTTTAATTATAATAATATTATTTAATTATTTTAAATAAGTAAAATTATTACATATATTTTATTAATAATCTTACCTTTATAATTATTTTAAAGATACGAAATTATAAACGAAATTCTTGTAATAAGCTATATTTATTAACTTTATCTTAATAAATTCTCTTAAATATTAAATATAAATATCTACGTTTTTATAACCTATAACTTTAACTTTATTATTACTTATTATAATATAATTATTTAACAATATTACTTTAAAATTAATAAATTAAAATATTTTATTAAATATATAAATAATAATCCTTAAATTTAATATTATTAAATTCTTTAACAAATATTAAATAACATTAAAGACAATAATATAAATTAATATCACAAAAGCCACACTTTTTTCCATAATAATTATACATTTATTTAATTAATTATTCTTATTTTTTACCTTTTAAGCCTTTGCTTCCTTTTTTAAGATTTTTATTTTAGTTATTAAATTGGAATTAATTTTTAAAATTAGTTTTATTAAAGTAATATTTGTTTTTTTAAGCTTAAAATACTTAGGCTTTTTATTTTTAAATATATAAAAATAATTTTCAACATTATAAAAACCTTAATAAACTTTATATTTAACGTTATAACTATAGTTTTAATATTTATAAAATTAATTTAAATTAATATTAACCCTTTTATACTTATTAAAACTATTTTATCGCTTTTTAAAGGTTTTTATAAGTTATAATAATTTTTTTTAACAATTAAATTTACTTTTTTAATTAATATTTTCACTTTCATCAATGCCATAAATCAACCCGAAAACGCTTTTAACTATTTTTCCTTTTTTTTTAATATTTTTAAAAACTTATATATATTTTTATAACGTCATAACTACTTTTTAAAATATTAAAATCTTATTATATATCTTTTTATAAAAAATAATATTTTAAATAATTACTTAATTTACTAATATAGGTTTTAAAACTAACGCTAATATATAAAACCATTTTTAGAAATCTTTAACAACAATTAACTTTAAATATTTAATTTTAATAAAAATAATAAACCAATTAATTATCCAAGCCTCTTAACTTTTAAATACCTTTATAAATAATACCATAACCCTTATATAATCATTTTAAATCTTATATTTTAACACATATATACTTAGGTAGCTTTTTAAAATATTATACGTATCTTAAATTATATATTTAAATTATTATACAATTTTAAAATAAAACTTCGATACAATTTAAATAATTAATTATTTTAACTTAATAATTTTTTTTTATTAATTATATTTATTTTTAATACATATATACACGTTTAATTCTTTTAAATAAAACTTTCGTAAAACCTTAATTATCTCCTACATTATTTAAAAAGGAAAAGGTTAATTATTTAAGGTTAATATTACCAACAATTAACCTTTTAATAAAGTTTTTACCTTCGTTATTACTTCCGGATAAAATTTAAATAAATTAAATAGTTTTTTATAATTTTAAATTTAAAATATTTAAGGAAAAAACTTAAGTTAAACCTTAAGTTCCTCGTATATATTAACGTTATTAAGATTTATTCACTCTTAAAACTAATAATTTTAAATAAATAATATAAACGTTTCACTTTATACGTTTTAATCGTTAAAATACTTAAATTTAAAACTTAATAATAATATAATAAAATTTATAATAAAATAAATAGATAAATAATAATTTATTTAAAATTTATTTTAACGCATACATATTATATTATATAACATTAATTAAAATTTTATCTTTAAAACTTATACAGTTTAAACATATAAGACTTTTAATTATTATACAACTAATATATATTAAATAAACGTTATATAAGGTTTAATTTATTATATTTTTAATGATTTAATTAATTAAGGTAAAATTATAAAAACGCATATTATACCGTTATTTTACATAAGACTAGGGATTTTCAAGTCACTTAACATGGCTAACTAATTTGACAATATGGAACTAATTTTGTAATTTTGTAAGGAATTATAATAATTCGAAAAAATAAACGTTAAAAGTTTTTTTATCTCGTTATTATCCTTTTATTATATTATTATCCTTTTATTTTAATAATTAATTATATAATTAATTTGTATTTGATTTTTTAGTAATAATAAGAATAAATAGTTTAAAAATAAGGTTTTAATATAATATATATATTATTTAATTAATATTTAATATATTAGTTTTTTGCTTTAATAACGGTAGTTAATCTTTTCGACATAATTAAAGTTAATTTATTTAATATTTTTTCTTTAAATTTATTTTATACCTTTAATGTTATATGTATAAGTAAATTTAATAAGGTAGTATTTAAGGGTATTGATAATAGTTTAGAATATTTAAAATAGATTTTATTTTTAAATATTTTTTAAAGGTTTTTAATAAGGTTAAAATTAAGTAAATATAAGGGTTAATTTATTAAAGTAATCTTTTTTTATTTAATTTATTTATGTAATTAATTTATAATTATATAGGCTTTATAAATAAATGTGTTATTTATAACGAATATATTATTTTTCTTGTATATTTATGGGAGGATTTCCTATAAAACGTTTAAGATAATAAGGTTTATAATTTTAATATACTCGATATTAAAATTGCTGTATAAGTTAATTAATAAAAACCGTTTTTTTATTTAAATATATTTTAAAATATTTAAAAATGTTTTGTTAATTTATTTTTTGGTTAAATATTTTTTTATGTAATTTTTTGTTTTAAAATTAAAATTTTGGTAAATTATATATAAGTGAAATTAAATGGGTTATTTCGAAAAATAATATATTTTTTAATAAAATATCTACGTTTACCTTTTGTTATTATTTTAGGTTACTGTTGATTTATTTAAGAAAAATTAACGTTTTTAATATAAAAAAGGTTTTCTTATATGTTGCCGGGTAAAAGCCAGGCGTTTATTAGCGTATTTTTATAATAATTTTAGCTTGCGAAACGCTTTATAATATATTATATTTTATTTTTAAAATTATGTTATAATAATACGGTTATAAACCTTTAAACCAATTTTAAAAAAAAGTTAAAAAAATAAAACGAAAAGGTTTTTACTAATAAGTTAAATAATATGCTTTTTATTTTGTAATTTGAGTTTATAATGGCGTTTTTGGCCGAGGCGCGAAAGAATTAATTTTTAAACTTTATATTAAGCATTTATTTAATATAGGCTTTAAGTTGGAATGTTTTTTATAGTTTTAATTTACTTGGCTAAAAGGCCTACTTTAAATATAAATCTAATCTTTATTTTTTTATAAGGAAATAGGTGTTTTTTAAGCTTTTTAAGATTGGGTGGTGGTATAAGAGCCATTATTAAAAAATAAGGGTGGATAAAAAATAATATATGCGATTTTACGCGTTTATATTTTTGACGTTTATTTTTTTGCCCCATTATATAACCCTAACTATAAAAGCCTATGGCAATATATACTAACGCGATTTTAGATATACCAGAACGAGAATGAAAACGCTGCAATAATGCCGACGGCGATGTTTAGTTGAAAAGTACTTGTGATGGGTTCTGCACGTATCGAGCATGTAAAAAGACCAACCCCTTATAAGCCATCCCGGTATCCGAGTGCCCTTCTTATATCATTTGCCCTTTGTATATCAATTCGAATCCATTAAAGACCTTTCCCCGAACTCGGATTACCGCTATCCGGCTCTCCCTTTTTCAGGCTCCTGGCCTCTTCCAGGTTCTTGCGAGGCTGTCCAGAAACGACAAACAAGGTCAATGCTATAGGATTGAAAACAAAGTCAGTAACTTTTATTCCAATAAGAGGTACAGGCTTTAAAACATGACTAACGAGTTAAACATCCCGAGTACAGTCGAATTAGGTAGAGACTAGGGAAAACATGGTCCGTCAAGGATTATAAACAACTTCATAAATTACTTACGTCATTCCGGCCAGGTATCCAGCCCAGAGCCACCAAGAAAAATCATGAAACCATGCCAATGATCCGTCAATGGGCGCACGATATATATGTACACCGACAGCAATGAGGCTTGCCAATAGGCGATAGGCATGAAAGGCAAGTTTTGGGTTTCTCTTTTGCGTCTCAATATCATCACCCACCACCACCACCAGAGAGGATATGAAAAAGACAAGAGATATGGCCCACAAGGCTATTCTTCCTGGGCGAGAATAGGCAATATTTTCAAGGTCATGTAGGAGGCGGAGTATCGAAGCCACACCAACCATGGCAATAGCGAGCTCACGAAAATTACTCGGGAATTCAGGGGAGTCCATTATGAAGAGGCTGGTCGCGATTTATATCCCAGAAGTAATGTAATTCTTGGGCCGGGAAGTCTTCTTGCTGAAATAGAGATAGGATTTATAGTCTTGCAAGAGGTGTCTATCATAAATAATAGAATAGAAAAAGTTGGGAGCGACTAAAATTTTGATATTTGCAAATTTAGTAGGATCTAAATTAAAGGGGATACTTCTGGTATATAGCCACGGAATGCTGCGGTTTAGGTTAAAGTTCTTTGCGAAGCAACTGAGTTATTTGCATACTTTTAAGGCCACTTCTTAATCAAAGGAGGCTTAAGGTTTTTAAAGTTCCTCAGTACGGTTTAAAGAAAAGGGGGAAAGGGCCAAAAAAGAAGGTAACATTTTAACAAAACTATATATCTCTAGTTTTTAACTGCTCACGTACATGCACGTAAGTATTTGTTTGCATCAGAATATATGACAATAATGTAGGTAGTTGTCACGGCCTTAGTAATACCTTCTCGGGTACGTTTACATAGACCATTCTGCCTACTATCGCGTAGCTACTCGATGCTCTCTTTGCTAGGAAGTCCCCCATAGTCGCTTCTGGGTTACTCGCTGGCAAATTATCTACTAGCTTGCCGTGCTTGTATTTCAATTTTCCAACGGGTATTTAAACTTTGTTACCAGCAGCGGGATGGGCTTTCTCTTCATATCTAGCTCCCCATAATGCTTCCTATTTTCTTAATAATTTTTATTCCATAAGCCTGTAACAATAAGATAAGTAAACGACAAAGTGAAGGGACTAACTCGAATCTAAAGTTGACTCCTCGTAGCCGGTGCAATCCCGTATTTATTTCTCTTTCAGTAACACGCTTCTCACAAAACATTAGCCCCAACAACCACCACTACGCTACCATTGCCAACAGCAGCAAAAAGCTAAAAATAAAAATAAACAAAAATAAAAACTATAACCAAGAAAATGCCATGCTCAGATATCGTCCTCGCCTCCATTGTGGCGTTTGGCCTCTTCTCGCTGAGCTGGTTCTTTGGTAGGTCAATCGGGGAGGTCCGGGGCGAGATAGCTGTCCTTCGGCGCCAGCTGAACGAGATGTGTGGTGATGCCTAGTCGGGAATGGGCTGGTAAATTTACGTGACGACAGGTCTAGACGACAGGTCTAGGATATTTCGGGCAGAGTTAATATTCTTTGCAGGCCTTAAGAGAGTATGGATTATGTTATCAACGAGAGGGGGCTGAACGGTTACTTGGAACACCATGCTACCTAGGTACATAATAACAAGCTGCGTCCGAGCGTATTTGTGTTTGTGCCATCAGAGTCACTATTAATATAACCTGTGCGTCCAGCTAAACCCGATGATTTGTTGCTAATTAAACTCGCGAGATGCCTGATCTACACCACATATTGCATGACAGCTGCTTTCAAGCCTCGGCCATTTCCTCCAATATGATACACCCAACACCATAAGTCATAAGTCATATCTTGTCGTTCGTTGTTAAGAGTACTGATACAAACAAGTTGCCACCGAAGCCAGTATTCTGTTGTAATTCCACAAGTCCCTGTCCTAAAATCATGCAGGCGCCAACCTCAGGGGCGTCGGTGTGTCGGTTAATTAGGTAGGTATTACGAGCCCGAGGCCCCAGCCAAATACGACAATCCATCATACAATTCCTGCAATAACAGCCATTACAGCGCCGTAAAGTCCAACGCAAATAGAAAGTTCCCAGGTCCGGACAGCAACAATACCCCCTTGGATCAGGGCCCCCAGGATACTGAGACCCACCAGGAACACCACTGTCAGCCTTCCTAGATATCCCGGTATGATTAAAAATGTCAAAATCGGAAGGATTACAGACACCGTGATCCCTATAGATAGAGGAACGATTGGTGATTCTTCATACATGCTGATGACGGTCTCGGTACCGATTTCCTCTTGCCGATAAGGCGAGGTGGGCCGAGACTTGATAGGGGATGGAATAGGAGATACGCTTCTATGTTCGCCAATTGGAAAGTCGTGATGCGGGATTGGCGTTGGAATGGGATCCTCGTCAATCACTTCTTGATATTCGTAACTTGGACATACCAAGTCATCCGTTGGATCAAGGAAACGGGTCTCGACCTCAGCGATTGGAGCATGAGTTGCGAGATAGCTGCGATATTCGTGTATGTCTTCCATAGTTGGAGCCGGCATCCCCTGCGTATCTTTGAATGATGATAGTATACGGTCTAGATAACAGCATGCATGAGTATATTGTACATTATAATAATAGAGGTATGATTAGAGAACTTACTGTACTGATCTAGCTTGAAAGCGATCTTACCGAGGATATCGGCCTTATGCCAATGAAGCTCCCCGCTAGCCATATACTCTGCTCTTCGCGACGCCGGAAAAATGCAGTTCGGCAAGCGTCTAGATTGCGTATCCGCCGCGTCGAGTCGATGAAGTTGCTCTTCTAACTCGCAAAGTTCATCTTGAAGATACAGTAACAGCCGATGATTCAATGTCTCGAATCTGCGGTAAATGGGTCGAAGATTGCCGGCAGGATCTGACGAAGACGTAGATATTTTTGAGGCAAGAAGCTCATAACCTGTTACTGGTAATCTCTCGGCCCTTGGTGCGTGTTGCGGCCGGCCTCGGCTAGGCTCTCGTGGTGCAAAATCTCCTGGTGGTCCATGAGAATGCTCGGAGTTTCCCCGAGGGTTTTCTGGAAACTCGTAGCTACGCTTCCTATTCTCGGTTCCTGCTGGTCGAATTCCGTTGTGTGGTGGCGGATGACCCTCATTATTTGCATCAGGACCACGCTCTGGACTAGTGCTTCGGTCGGTTTCATGTTCACCAATTAGCTCTGAGGTATCGTCTCTAAAGTTACTCGATACCGAGGATACACTACGCATCGAGGGCGATTGTCCTTGAGTAGAGGTTGGCGATCGACTAGCAGCTTCTTCCATTGATCTGCGAATGCTTTCCGGCGTGACTGTAGGAGAATCCGAATCCAGAAAATTGAGCGCATTAGGTTGCGTGTTAGGGAACCTCTTTCGTCGAGAGCCCGCTTTTCCTGTAGCGTCCCGATTCATAAAAGGCTTTTCTGTAGCTGACGAAGCACTCCTATCCGAGCCTCCTGATCCAGCCTCACTCGGAGCTACAGTAGCTAAACTCGTCGAGGCGACTGACGGAGAGTTCAAACGAGGAAGGGATTCGTTTTCCGATGCGATGTTGAGACGGGCGGCCTCTTGGGCGACGAAACCAACTCCCGGTTGAATAATTCCCGGTTCTTCGGTCAAGGTGGGAGTTAATGTGGCCGGCTTGCCGGGACCCGATATAGGATCAGTCGCGTTCAAGACGCTCGAAAACCTCCTATGGGCGTGGTTCGGATTGCCGTAGCTTATGATTGGGGTGGGCTGTTTGATATCAGTGTTACGTCTAGGCACACTTCTCCTCGTGGATGGGGGGTAAGGATAACTAGGCTGGGTATGACCCTGATTATCAGCCATGTTGCGCTCAACGGCTCGCCAAGGAGTACCTCGATCGATCGCGGCCGGGACGGATGATGAACGGTAATGTCTTGTGGACGACATCAGCAGGACTGTGCTTTTGCTCTTGAAAACTCTTAATGAAACGGAGATTTGGCCCTACGGTGGGAAGAAAAGAAAAAGATGCGAAAACAGCGTGAAACACGCATACCTCGCAGGGTCAGTCTGCAGGTAACCGTCCATGAAGACGATGTAAGTATACGTTATTTTCTAATGAGACGCTAGCTTTGACGAACAGAATGATGACAAATATCCACGTTGGTATGTGGTAACCAAGAGTCGAATTAGGAGGCTACTAAACGGCTATAGACGATTACTTGAAGAACATGTGGCCAGGCGCTGATGATAGAGTACGGCGCTAAACGGTCATGGTAGAATGTTGCGACGCCAGAGGACATACCACGAACTACGAGAAGGTATGTGGTCCTATGGGACGACCTGATTGATATTAATGAAAAAAAAGGGCTAAAGAAAGGAGACTCTGATGGGAAGGCAGGATATCCAGAAAAGGATACTGAGCAGCCCCTATGGCCCCCAGTTGGTTAGCCGACGCGGCACTGGTATCCCAAACGATAACGAGGAGATCCCACCACATTGGTAGGTCGCATGGGAGTTGTCCAGATATGATGCGATAAATGATTGGTTGGCTAGTTGAGATGTAAGTGACGCGAATGAGTCTGGAAGTGATCACGGCCACATGGCGCACTCGGGTACGATGACGAGCCGTAGTCGGCAGTCCCTTAATTTCATTTTGAGTCAATATCCATCCCTCAGAGGTTTTGCCATGCTTTCGATTTTCCAAATTGCGACGTCTGCCTCGATATGTTCCAAATTTCTTTGTGATTTGGAGATGTGGGATGACGAAGGCTAGAAGATGATTTGGGCTGAAAGATGCGTTGAATGACAAGGATGAGCTCCATAAGAAATGTACCCGCAGATCTGGCTCGGTGGTTGTTTAGTGGAGCTTTACGGTTCTTTTAGCGTCCAACGTCATAAGCCGTTGTTAAGGTTGATACGGAATACATTAGGTACTTTGCTGATACCTAGCCGAGTTCACCCGATAAACAGTGTTGCCGATCCCTTGCAGAACTGCAGGTGCCCGGACCCTTATCTGTTCGCTGTACGATAAGCTGTAGGTAAAGTGGATGCTAATTTCGAAATATCGAAGTTGAATATCGAGCTTCCGTTGTCTCGAGCTATAACATCCGCAATCGGTATTACTCATTTCGAGTAATCCGATATGCCGCAACTTCGATTCTCTACCTTAAGCAGATACCTGTTTAATGGCCAATTTTCCACACGAGGCTGCTTAAAATATCAGGCACGGACCATCCCTAGAGCTGTTCATACTTCTATTCAGTCAGCAGCCTTATGGTCTTCCCGAGTCCGAGATGTTCACACTGAGTCTGCTTCTTCTCCCCTCTCCAATAATACACCGTCTCCCGTTCATGTTCCCTTGAGGAAACAGTTGAAAGATGAGGCTAAGAAGCAAAAAGCTCTCGGAAAGAAGAAGAAAAAGAACGCGAGCAACCAAGTAGTGGATGGTTGGGAATTGACTGTAGGAATTGAGATACATGCTCAGTTAAATACGGCCAAAAAGCTCTTCTCGCCTGCAACTACGTCATTCAACGATGACCCAAATTCTCACGTTGCATTCTTTGATTTGGCTACACCCGGTAGCCAGCCCATTTTTCAAAAGGAGACTCTTATCCCAGCACTAAGAGCTGCTCTAGCGCTCGACTGTAGCATACAGAAAGTAAGCAGGTTCGATAGGAAACACTATTTCCACTGGGATCAGCCGTCAGGCTACCAGATCACTCAGTACTACGAACCATTTGCGCGAGATGGTAGGATTATACTGCAAGCTAGAGATGGAATCGCGGCAGAAGATGGCGATGGTGTCTCGGTTGGTATTAAGCAGATCCAGATGGAGCAGGACACGGCCAAGACTCTAGCACAGCCAGGCGAAGTTCATTGGATCGATTTCAATCGTGTTGGCATGCCCTTGGTCGAGATTATTACGCTGCCCGATATTCACCACCCTGCTACTGCTGCTGCTTTGGTTAGGAAAGTTCAGGCCTTACTCAACGCCGCTGATTCTTGCGTCTCGGGCATGGAGGCGGGTGGTTTACGCGCAGATGTGAACGTGTCCGTGCGAAGAAGCGATGATCCCTCTGCACCTCTCGGCCAACGTACTGAAATCAAGAATCTAAGCAGCTTTAAGGCTGTCGAGGACGCTATTATTGCCGAGCGGGATAGACAGATATCCGTTCTGGAGTCCGGTGGAAAAATCGAGAGCGAGACTCGTGGCTGGTCGATTGGGTCAACTGAAACTCGCCGATTACGTGGCAAGGAAGGCGAAGTTGACTATAGGTATATGCCAGATCCTGATCTGGCACCTGTTATTATTGGCAATGACCTGGTCAGCCACCTGCGAGAGGGAATGGGCGAACTCCCCGATGCTGAAGTCGATGAACTTATTCAACGGTTTGGGCTTACTTCTAAGGATGCACTCTCTTTGGTAGTGCTTGACGGAGGCAACCGAGTCGAATATTTCTGGAATGTCGTCGATCTCCTCACTAAGCGGTTTGGACCAGATGCCGCCTCTCTTGAATATCTATCTGGATACCAACTTGCTGCTAACTGGATCTTGCATGAGTTAGGTCGCCTAACATCGGGCCGTAGTGAGGATGACACCCAGGACTTGGGATTTACAGAAGACGGCCAATGTGATTGTGTACCTGTCAGGCATCTTACCGACATCTTGTTGTATCTATATCAACGCAAGATAACTGCGAAAGTAGCCAAGGAACTTCTATGGGCCGTTTTCCGCCGGAGAGTTCCAGATGAGTATGCCACGATAGATTCTGTCCTCGACGAGGAAAACCTATGGTTTGACGAGCTCAACGAAGACGAGTATGTTCAGCTGGCATTGAATGCTGCCGAAGGACAGCATGAAGTTGTGAAACAGTTTATAGATTATAAACAATATCCCCAGGGGAAGCTTATGTTCCTAGTTGGTCGAATGATCCGGCTAGGTGCTGAAGAGAGAATCGACCCAAAAGAGGCTGAGAGGGTCATGAAGCGAGTACTAGAAGAAACTCTAGTCCCAGCTATTAGTAATTAAGTCTAGCCTCATTTTTGATGTCGTATAGTCCTGTTATAACAAGATACCCGCCTAAATATGATTCAGAACTCTTTATCCGAGTGAAGGCCGATATATATGAGTCACGCAATCTTGGCAAGTTGAGCACGACATCTACATTAAGTACACTAGGTTAGGTTACATAAATACTAGTGTACCAAAACATCTCTTTTCAAATCCGTTAGCTATCACAAACGTAACCATCACCACGTTACAAAATGTCGTCTCCAACTACCCCGCTTGTTGATCACATCGTGATCCTGATCCCATATTCTTTCCTCTCCGCTCCGCCCTCCTGGTTCTCAGACTTATTCCACTTTTACCCCGGCGGCCGGCACTCCGATGGGCTGACCGAGAATACCCTCGTGTTGCTAGCCGACGGCTCGTACCTCGAGTTCATCGCCTTCGTGCCGGGAGTCGACCCAGAGAAGCGCGCTGCGCACCAGTGGGGCAAGAAGAAGGAGGGCACGGTTGTGGACTGGGCGGTTACCCTGCCGTCTTCGTCTTCCCCATCCTCCGCAGAAGAGGAAGCGAGGTTCCTAGAGCAGGAAAAACAATTCCACGAGATCCAGAAGAGGGTCCGCGATGCAAATGCCGGAATTGTGTATGGAGACCTACGGCGTGGAGGGAGGACTCGGCCCGATGGCGAGGTGTTGAAGTGGGCGGTTGCGTTCCCGAAGCACGACGATGGGGGTCCGGTTGAGCCCGGTACTGTGCCGTTCTGGTGCTTGGATGTTACGGCTCGGGATTTACGGGTGCCGTATACTAATCCGGGAGTCACGAAACATCCGATTGGTGCGGTTGGAGTTGCGAAGGTTGAGGTACTGCCTGAGAAGCAGAAGGCTGTTGAGAGTGCGGGGGGTGTCTACGATACTATTCTTGATACTGAGGAGACTGCAGAAATTGGAAAGTCGTGGAAGATCGGAAGTCCGGTTGGTGAGAAGGTTCATTCTGGAGGGGTTATACGTCTGGATGCTTCAGATGGACTAGCTAGGGTTAACATATCGTTCTTCACGGATGATCCAGGCCTGGTTGGGAAATCAGTGGGCGGCGAGGTTGATGAGGATCATACTCTTACGTTCCACTTAGTGGCTGCGTTTGATGGAAAGGTGTAATACATATTAATGGACCATAGGCCATATAAGACTTATAAATGATGGTAGAATGCGAACGTATGTAGAATGTATGTACACTCCAAAGTTCTACGGACGTCTAGAGGATTTAGGCACTACTGTAAATACTACTTCTTAAGATCACCTATGCGGTAGAGTAGCCCGTATGTCCTCGGGTGCGAGGGAGACGCGGTTGATTAAGTATATCTAATCGTATCAAGTTTGAAATAGTTACAGTAGGTACTTATATCAATAAGAGTAATCCACCGTATCCCCCTAGCAATTGAATACGCAGGTTTTATTCGATGGAGAAACTCGCAGTTGAGAGCCAAGATCTTATTTCTCATCGTGGGCTGATACCGAGCGGGGGATTTCTGTCGCGGCCAAAGCCCAACCCTCCCTCTGTCGCAGAAAGCTTTCCACTCTCTCATGCCTGTTGAGGGTAGCCTTCTCGGTCTGAAGCTGTCTCATATCATGACTGATAATCGCATGACTCTGCTCCCTCATTTCTACGAAGTTTGTCGTGTTTGAATTTGCGCGGCGCGCTTGGCTCACGCTCCCGACAATTACGAATATGCACAACACGCCGGCAAATAGCTGGTTAGACATATAAACAGGACTTTGCTTCTCCTTTTTTCCGTCTCTTTCATTGTACCATCGTTCCCAATCCTCCCATGTCGCGTTCATGCTCGGATTCCCAGGAACGTCGCGCCAAGACCTGTCGGCAGATCGGTAGAGATTTTCCATGTTTCGCATTCCGCCCCATCCCGCGCCGTACAAATCGTAGGCTCGTCGCTTGGACGGGTCGCTAAGAATCTGGTTTGCGGCAACGACTAACCGATAACGCTCAAGCCGGGCGGAATGAGACAGCCGGTGAGTTGGCACGTGATGATGTCTATCGGGATGATAGAGCTTAACTAATTCATAGAATTTGGTCTTGCTGTATGGCGCACTCTTCTGTTGGTCGAATATCTCATAGGGAGTGGGGTGTGGCGACTCAGGCCAGGCATGCTCGTCAGAAGAGGCAGCCGACTTCTTGGGCCCGTCGGAAACCGTAGCATAGCATTGTCGACGCGAGGAGACGTGGCCGCGCCTTTGACACGGAGGCCATCGCGTGTTCGTACTACATGATGATGACGTTATGCCATAACAGAGATGTGACGATGGAAGCAAAGCGGAGAGACTGGAGCAAAGGGCGAAAGTTGACTTCTTGAAGATCATAGTCTAGAGGAGAAGGGCATTGCTTGTGAAGCCCATTAGAAAAGGCCTCATGGCGGAAATTTTAGACTGGTGGAAATGGAATCTCTAATTAAGAGAGATGAATTGGAAAGAGGCAATATAGAATTGAGTTTAGGTGTTGTTGTATGTTTGAAATGGCTTGAAATAGCTCAAACCCGCTCAAGCCGACTGACCGATGCGTTCATGCGGTATGTAGATGATGACTTGAACCGTCTTTCCTTTCAAGCTGTCATAGGGGTTTCATTCGCTATTAAGGTTAGCACTAATTGATGCTATGCAGCTAGAATATTGCAGTCCCTGGCATTATGTAACGCTATCTGTATGTACGGTTTCCCTCAGCCTCAAGGTTGCGGGGTCATTATGTCGGGAGGGTCCCGCAATGTCGGGACAATACCGGACCGGCACCGTGTGGCTCATGCATGTCCCTTCTTACTGCACAACTGCCAGGCTTCTTTTCTCGGCTCGACCCCGTTGAAAAACAATTTGTGGTGCGCATTAGATCAGATCAGATCAACAACCTCTTCCCCTTGCAACGCAGAACCGGCCATTTTCACGAGGCACTTCTTTCCATACCCACCAACCACATCTACACTTGCCTCTACCTCTTTCCCCCACACGAACCTCCACGAATATCTTTAAGTGCACTGCACCTATTACTACTACAGCTCCTTGATATTCGGTCCCTCCTTGTCGAAAGGACTCAGAGCTTACCCCAAAAAACCCTCCCTCGCGAATACACTATCAAAACCCCCATTTCCGCTACTGAAACAAGGTCATCTCGATCACCAGTTACTCTCTACCCGCGATCAACTACTGAAACCGACTCGTTCGTCTTTATGCACCGCGTTACTTCGCCCCATACGAGAAGACCCCTCTAAATATTCCACTACGTGATTCCGTCTTGTGCGCCTTAGGTGCTGCAAGCGTCGATCATATCCATTATTTAGCCAGCTGGATTTTCCCTGGCTACAGGAGTTGCTATTTGGCGAAGGTACGTCTACGTGTCTATACGCGGTACGGTTGTGGCGCTCCCACATTTGGCCTAACCTCCTTGTTGGAGCTGTCTATGTTATTCGTTTTGGTCATGTTCAGATGTCTCTCTTATTGGTGCCTTGTTTAGGTGCTAGGAACGTCTCCTTATTAGCAAGACCCGCTCCCTACTATTTTTGATTGTGCTTCTTTCTATCGCCTATATGCTGAGTTGTTTGCCGAATTTAAACTGACCAATTTCTACACTCTAGCATTGCTAAGCCTTCGACATACCCACCACCCTATCGATTTAAACAGGTGCGAAAGCTTCTATTCTCGTCCTTGACGCGCATACGAACGACCTTCTGTACCAGCAAACAACTCGCACCCACCCCTACCTTCGAAACTAGGCACATGAAAGTCTACTTTTCATAGAGCCTCGCGTCTCGATCACTCACACTGTTGCCTCCTACAACATTATCATCCTCTCTACTGTTTTTCAGCAGTGCATGGTACACGCTTGGAATTCAACGTTACCCCGTGAATTACATACCAACATCAGATCCTCGAGTCTCTTTCACGGCCAGGCCTGACACTCGTAGCAAAAATGACGGATGCTTTAACAGCGCAACTGAGGGCTTCGACCCTGAATGATACTCCTCAAAATGAGGATTGGAAGAAGAGTCTCAACATCCCTACTCGTGACAACAGACAGCAAACCGAGGTCTGTATTTGACTTGTTGGAAGAGCGAGAGACAAGCTAATTTGATCTCTAGGATGTAACAAACACTAAAGGTCTAGAATGGGAGAATTTCAATCTGAAGCGAGATCTACTAATGGGCATCTTCGAAGCTGGCTTTGAGAAACCATCACCTATCCAAGAAGAATCTATTCCGGTAGCTCTAACGGGACGAGATATCCTAGCAAGAGCCAAGAACGGTACCGGCAAGACAGCAGCTTTCGTCGTGCCCGCTCTGGAACGGATAAACCCGAAGGTCAATAAGATTCAATGTTTAATATTGGTCCCTACGAGAGAGCTCGCAATGCAGACGTCTCAGGTCTGCAAGACTCTCGGCAAGCACCTCGGAATCAACGTCATGGTCACAACTGGTGGTACTACTCTCCGCGATGATATCGTCCGTCTACAGGATCCCGTCCACATAGTAGTGGGCACTCCCGGCCGTATTCTCGACTTGGCAGGCAAGAATGTTGCTGATCTTAGCGAATGTCCTATGTTCATCATGGACGAAGCCGACAAACTGCTGTCGATCGAGTTTACCCCTGTCATCGAACAGCTTCTCCAGTTCCACCCTAAAGATCGCCAAATCATGCTCTTCTCGGCCACATTTCCCATGTCTGTCAAAGATTTCTCCGATAAGAACATGGATAGGCCTTACGAAATCAACCTGATGGACGAACTCACCCTGCGGGGTATCACGCAATACTACGCCTTCGTCGAAGAGAAGCAAAAGGTTCATTGTTTGAATACTCTCTTCTCTAAGCTCCAAATCAACCAGTCCATCATATTCTGCAATTCGACGAACCGTGTGGAACTGCTAGCCAAGAAGATAACAGAGCTTGGTTATTCATGTTTCTACAGCCACGCGAAGATGGCGCAGCATGCACGAAACCGAGTTTTCCACGATTTCCGCAATGGTGTCTGCCGCAATCTTGTCTGTTCCGACCTCCTAACTCGTGGTATCGATATTCAAGCGGTGAATGTCGTTATCAATTTTGACTTCCCGAAGAATGCCGAAACGTACCTGCACCGTATTGGACGATCTGGCCGGTACGGTCATCTTGGTCTGGCGATCAACTTGATCAACTGGGACGACAGATTCAATCTATACAATATCGAAAAGGACCTAGGTACAGAGATTCAGCCAATCCCTGCCACTATTGATAAGAGCCTTTATGTCTACGACAACCCCGAGAGTATCCCTCGCCCTGTCAACACGTACGCCCCGAAGCCCGCACACTCTGGCGATTTCTCTTCGCAGCAATCGAACAACGTTCCGTCATCTCAGAATAGAGGACAGGGCTTCCAAAGCGGTCGTGGTGGGCATTTCAACGACTCCCAGTCGTACCAATCCAATCGCGGAGTAGGCCGTGGCGGCGGTCGCGGTGGTAACCGAGGTCGTGGACGCGGTTACAACAACAACAACAACTATGGTGGCCGTGGTGGTGGCCGAGGTGGCCAGAACCAGCCTCCGCAATAAGCCCGAACTATTCTCGAACGCGCTTTGACCCCACGCCAGAAACTCAATATTTACTGGGGTTTCCTGAGTTTTATCTCATTTGCACTGTACATATCTTCTGGATTCTCTTTGCGATTTGTAACATACCCATTATGACTTCGTTGGTTCCTTGGCTTCCAATCGTTCCTCGATCTCGCGAAGGAGATTCTTTGAGCATTCGACGACATGAGACCGAGTTAGTTGACGTTTGGACGAACCGGGGAAGGGGAAAATTTTGGCGTCGGGCGTTTTTTCCACCTGGATTCGGTGGTCGGCATCGGATAATTCTTCGGCGGCATAGGGGGTATGCACTCGGTAACGAGGAATGACCACGAGGAGAGATTATATTATGTTGACGGACTCGTTTCTACCGTTGTCTCATAAGCATTTTTCCGTTTAATTACTCATCCCCCTCTCTATCAACCTTGGTTGAAGTTTTCATATCCAACTTAGAGCAGTTTGGCGAGCATTGTCGCGAAATTCACCGTACCCGAGGACAGCAGATGCTAGGACAACAGAATACTTCTGCCTGGGCCCGGGCTGTTCAATCTACACAATTATTGCACCGCGTCGGTCCACCGCAGGAGCATTGGTACCATCAGTTGCAACATCTTCAACTCGGACTGCAACAAAAATTATTCAATATGGAGGAGGAATTGTCGTCTACAGATGGCCATTCCGATTCACCCAATACGACTGACTGGCTAATATGTTTTGGAACCGTTCCTGGTTACTGGCAGCTCCCGTTTCCGTGGTCATGAGCTGTCACACTTTTACCCATCGGTGCTCACCTGAAACCCCATTATGCACCAGGGGGCTCAAGTACAGTCTCGGCTCCTAGGCACAGTCTCGCCAGCATAGTGACACAGGCAGAAAAAAGAGAAAAGAGAAAAAAATCGATTTGGGAGGAAACGCTGGATGAACTAGACGGCTTTTGAACTAGTTAATATGCCTCTTGGTAGGTATGTAGGACTGGTGAGTTAGATAGTTTACTGAGCAAGTTGTGGTGGCTCCTGGTCACCATTTTCCTTTCACTTTTTTGTGTTCATCATTGATTATACCGTGACTATGCGCTGTGCTATCGCCTAGAAGTATTTTCTACTATCTATAATTCAGCATTGACATGGCTATAATGTTTTCCTTTGTGATGTATGCGCCAAATATGTTAAGATATATCATACCGAGCTTATAGTACAGTTGAAGGGGTGCATCCAGAGAATCTCGAAGCAAAGCTTGCACTCTTTAGGTGGAATGGGAGCCATATGGCAATTGAAATCTAGTCAAACTATATCCTCAAAGTATCTACTTGCAAGTTGGGACTATAGAGTTTAACTACATATGATGCAGTTGAAAAGAGAAGGTCTGCAAGCAATAAAATATTTTCGCTGTATTCTTGAAAACCAACGGCATCTCTACCTACTCAGAATGTACTTTGCCATCAAGAAGCAAAGTGAAAAGAGAAGGAAAAAAAAATAACTTTGCTTTAATACTGGAGACGTGGAGACAGAGCTCCGGGAATAAATTTGTAACCTAGCAGGCTAGGTTAGTTAGGTTCAGAAAGAGAAAATTTCCCGTTGAAAATCTGTGGAAATATTCGGCCATGGGCCAATCAAGTTCTTGCTCAAATAGGAAGAGATTTCATAGCTGCAGGTCTCGCCCTTACGCGTTTGCGCACGCGAATTTGAGCATGCACTGCATGTACAGAAAAAACTTTATAAAGGTACCTTTTGTATGTACCTCCTAAGATACATACATGCACATGTGTATTAGAGAATCATAAATCAAAGAAGCTGTGGGAAGGTATAAGTTGCTGCGGCTGCCTTGCAATAAAATGACACTGACGCAAGTCCCAATAAAAGCTAGAGCAGTCTCGCGATTTCTCAAGCTACATCCATTTTTCTTTCCACTACAACAACCTATTCTCCGGTTTCAGCAGCATAGAACTTTCACCATGACCATGCAAGAACCACAGGATCATTCTCGTTTTCGCACGCGTGGGGGAGGTAAAAGGCGTGGGAATAATACTCGAGGCTCAAGGCATATCCCAAATCATCCGCGGCCAGCTGCAGCTCAATATTCTACTCAGCCAAACGGCAATAATGAGGTCGACGATGCTTACGCGGCTTCAACCTCAGGAGCACCTCAGGATGCCACCCCGAGAATCTCTGTGCCCACAGATACTCCGACTTTTGCAGGGCTCGCAAAGGATAATCTGATTCATCCTGTCTTACTGAAAACAATATCGGAGGACTTGAAATTCAACCACATGACACCGGTACAAGCAGCCACCATCCACCCGCTTCTGAAGGAAGACTGCGATGTTTTGGCACAAGCAAAGACTGGTACAGGAAAAACTATCGCCTTCCTACTACCAGCCATTCAAAGAATGATGCATCGCCAGGAGAAACCGGGTGAAAACGTTTCTCTTCTTGTCATTTCGCCCACCAGAGAGTTGGCAATGCAGATCGCGGAGGAGGCACGTGCCCTACTGCAGCGTCTAAAGCAGTATAGGATCTGTATCGTCATTGGTGGTACAAACAAGAACACGGAAGAGAGACTCATTTCGAAAGGCTGCGATATTCTGATTGGTACTCCAGGTCGACTATACGATCACCTAAGTGGAGAAGATAGCCTCGTTGCCAGCATGCTACAGAGTCTCGACACGTTGGTGCTGGACGAAGCCGACAGGCTTCTGGATATGGGCTTTTTTAATTCCCTAAAGAAGATTGTTGAATGCCTGCCGGACAGGGCCGTCCACAAGAGGCAATGCATGCTCTTCTCGGCAACTGTCCCTGAACACGTCCGAAAAGTTTCCCAATTGGTCCTTCGACCGGACTATAAGTCTATCTCTACCATCGCAGAAGGCGAACTGGACACGCACGAGCGCGTCCCTCAGCATCTTATTGTCGTCCCTACTTTCTCTGATATGGCAGCTGGCTTACTCGGTGCACTACGACAAGAGCTTGCAGTTGTTGGTCCCAAAGCCTTTAAGGTGATAATCTTTGTGCCAACCGCCCGGCTAGTAGACTTTTACGTGGAAGTCCTACAGAAATCACCCGGTCTGCCGCCAGTCATATCCCTCCATTCGCGAATGTCGCAGAGCAAGAGGACGAACATCACTGAAGAGTTCCGTCGGGAGAAAGGCCGTATCCTAGTTGCAACGGATGTCATCGCTCGAGGCATGGACTTTCCTTCAGTAACAAATGTCTTCCAAGCAGGCATCCCTTCCGATAAGGAATCCTATATTCACCGACTAGGACGAACTGCCCGTGCGGGTGCGGAAGGAAAAGGCACTTTCATTATCACGTCTCACGAGACCTCATACTCAAAGCGAACACTAAATAACATTATGTTTGAGAATACACCCGCGGACTTAAGCGCCCGCGAGGACGTATCGGAAATTACTGCGAGACTCGATCCGGATATCCAAGGGAAAGCATACCAAGGCTGGCTCGGTTACTACAAGACCTTCATCAAACCATTCAACTGGGATCCCGCCCGACTTGTTCATGAAGCGAATGAGTTTGCGCTGAACGGTCTTGGAGCAGCTGAGATTCCAAAGCTGCAGAAGAGTACAGTTGGGAAAATGGGATTGAAGGGCGTCAAAGGACTTGTGATTGGTCCGGACTTTCGAAATGAAAACTTTCAGAAGCGCGAACGAAATGGCGGTGATGATAGCGACATTAGTAGCAGGCAACCGTCCAAGCGACCCCAGAGAAGCGAATGAAAGATATCTCCCAGTAAGGCTATTCTTGCAATCATCAAAGTACCTAAGTACCGATGCGAGTAGGTATCCCACGATATCAAGGCAGATTCGAAGCATCATCGATCTTCAGGATTCCAAACTCGATTAGCTACCATGTTTGCAGCCCTCAAGAGACATGGTAAGTTCTACGGTCTGTTTCGAGTATTCACAGCGACAGGTGCTTACCACCTAACAGTGATAAAATAGGGACCCTATTATTGGCTAGTCTATGTAGCATTTACGGTCATCTCAGCCGTCTTCTGTAACATCCACCTCTTTTAGCTTGTGGCAGCAAAACAACATTGCATAATTGTTGGCATAATACATCCCCTCATCAATAGCAAAAGGGGTTAAACATTGTACTTCTATAGCTATTTATATAAACTGCCAATAAAACCACTCATCTAGGACCTTTAGGGCATTTGTGATGAGTCTCTACGACAGGTGACTTTATTGGAAGCTAAAGGTAGGTATCTTAGGTTCTTGTTTAACCGTGACGAGCAGCCAGAGTCCATGATATCCGCCCCTCTTTCTCTAGACAGCTTCCTAGCTTAAAACTGTATCGACTTGTCTCTTAGAAATGTCTTCATCTATCTAAGCCACCCACGCTTCTTATACCAGGCTCCCTCTAAGCTCAACGGTTCATACATATCTGTTTCACTCCCCCATTCATCATCGGACTCGAAATCGTCTTCGTCGTAGTAGTAGTTCGACATTGGAAATCTACACGAGCTTGAGTAGCCGTCGAGAAGACCTAGGTGGTCGCCGTAACAGTAGTCGTCTTCTACGACGACGGTCTTTCCGTATCGCTTTAGTATGCGAGGGTGTGGGAGCTTGGACTTGAAGCGAAGTTTGAGGCAGATGAGCTTCGATTCGATGGCGCCCATTGTGGAGATGGGGGAGTGGTTTGGCAGGTATGGGGTAATAGTTGTAGTCTAAACTGCTGGGCCCTGAGTCGCGGTTTATGCGAAGGTCGCCTACATGGATGAAATTGTAGGCGAATTTGACGACAATGAAAAAGGGGGTGTGGTATGTGTGCTTCGATCTACATTTTCTAACTTATTTCCCGCGGGCTGGGTTAGGGAACGCGTATAGGTGTAGAGAAGAGTGTAGGGAAATCGGGTTGGTCGCTCACGTTGGTGCGCCGTCATTATCGCGACTGACTAACGCTGACGTACTTGACTGCTCTAGTTCCGGTGAGTCTACTTAATACATAGGGAAGACGCGTTGATATTATACTTTCTAGTCTAAGTAAGTAGTTACATGTAACCTACAAGACTGCTTCGGCTTAATTAGGGTCATATATGAATTAAATTAGGTATGGTAAGATTGTCATCAGGTACGTGATGCAGGAATCATGGCTATTAGTCAATCCAGGGGTATCTCATTTCATATCGTAATGTACATAGTTGCGTTCCTCCTATTCGTCAGGCATGTATGTACATCGAGAATCATCCAAACATCCCTTCATAGTCCGCGTGACTGATTCAACAGGCCTGTCTCCGATCAGTGATCCGTCTCTCTACTCTCTTTATGCGGAGGCAGAGTCATGAAAGGTCTAATATCCGAGGACAGCTCTAGAGAATCTGTTCTTTCGATCTGGGGTAGCTGGGGAGCCAGTTCCTGCATCTCTTCATATGGGTCCTTGGTATGTATCCGATCTATCGCAGAATCTACGGCCGACAGGCGGGAGTAAGTTGGGCTCGGCTGCTTTAGATAATCTTGGACCATATTCATATCTATGAATGATATCTCGGAATATTGGTTAAACCTAGCATTGCCGTTTTTGTTGCCACTTCCGCGTCCGCTTCCACCTCCATCCCCATTCCCGCTTGGTGTTTTATCAATATGAGAGCTGCCACTCCCGGACTTTCGCCGCCGAGTTAAGAGGCTGGTGATCTTGACGACGGGGTACGACTGCGCTATTCGGACGGCAAGGGGTCTGAATATGGGCAGGCTAGCGCACAATATAGCTATGCTGGTATGCAAGGCCGCCCATATTTCGGTATTAGCATAAGACAGCGCTCGCCTTCCCGGCTGGTAAGCGAGAACAGTCTTGGCAATGCCGGAACCTATGGAGCTAGATGGTCGTTAGGAAGGTAATTAGAGAGAAGTACCTAGATAAGGGGGACGTACAAAGCTCCTAATAAGAAGATTCCCGAGACGACGAATTTCTGTCTCAGCGAGTAGTGCATTCTCAACACTACGCTTAAGGGCAAGGTCAGGATCCAGGCGTCGAGGATAATCTCGCATACCCCAGCCGCCATCCAGTAGACGTTGAAGTTGATGCAGTACCTCGGATCGTTCAGTGTACTGTTCAGACCGGCCTCGAGATCCTTGCACTTCCGCAGCGCGGCAACGGTGCACCCGAACCACCAGCCAATAACCAAGGCGCTCACGACGAATAGTTGGTACCGAAAGACCTGGCTGATGGCGAAGATGCGGTGGTACATGACTAGGATTCCAAGCTTGGTAGCACTAGAAACAGTGAAATAGAGGATGGTAGAGGCATATGATAGTCTAATGTATAGATGATCTAGGGACGAGTAGACATAGTTCTGATCCGTGTTGTCTGATGCACGGAGTCCGTTTGGGTCAACAGAGTTACCCCAGATGACTAGCACCACGGTCGTCAGAGAAGTGATAAGAGCGAATAGAATCAACCAGTCGTCGGCTTTCAATCCGGCGCGGGTGAAGATGCGAGTGTAGAAGCGGAGCACAACAGAGAGGATAGTCAGGACGATGACGAACCCATTGATGCCCCATGTGGTGTTGTGCCGACTGTCGTGAGTTGTCTGCGGAGCGGAAGCCATCGCCGTACTCTCTTTTCGATTCCCGCGCTAGAAATATTGATATAGCAATCAAGATAATGTCGCTATAGATGGGAATATATCAATTTCCTTGCGCTCTACATGGACGGACTATCGAGCAGTCTATTACACTGCTGTGCTATCAAGACATGTTGTGATAGAGGTTTAAGAAGCGTGAGATTACATAGCTCGCGCAATTGTAAGCCACAGCTACTACAAGGCAGAATTGACCAAGCATACTCGAGGCCTGCAGATCTCAGGAGGCAGGGGGCGTATTACATATTTAGCCGTCCATTGATACTACAGCCAAAGTCGTGGCGGCCCCCAATGTCACGTTGTTGGTGGCAGAATACCATGATTACCTTGATGAAAAGGTGGTCCTGTCATATTTTAGATCTCGCATCTAAAAGATAGGATAGAATATTACTACCAATCTACGCATATAGTGATGGACTAGTATAACAGGTAGTATACTACTGTTGGTAGAAAAACGTACAATAAACAGCAAACCGAGGTAAGCCTTCAAGACTTCAAGACGAGAATAAACTGAAGGTAGAAGATATTTAGATCTTGTATGTGGTAGGTATACCGTATACGTGTGGTGTGCATTGATTGGGAGGGAGGGATTTGGATCCTTCCCTCGTGTACGTACTAAGAAAATAATAGGTATACCGTAACTTAATTCAAGATTAGAGCGCCACAGCCGTGTCTTTGTTCCTCAGCCATTCTACTATGTATATACGATAGCATACTCTCATCCAATAGCATGGCTAGGCATAATTTGTAAAAATGACGTTGAAAGCAAAAGTATTAAAATCTAGGACACAGCAGTGTTTAATATATTCATATATGAATTTTGATTGGCCGGTTCCTTTTTCGGTGTGAACGGTGGGGTAGGGCTGAATCCCGGATGATACATGCCTAACCTAGGTACCTACATAGGTCTAGTTTCAATGATCTGCTAGATCCG
The DNA here is from genome assembly GCF_022478715.1 of Daldinia decipiens. Lineage (NCBI taxonomy): Eukaryota > Fungi > Ascomycota > Sordariomycetes > Xylariales > Hypoxylaceae > Daldinia > Daldinia decipiens. The sequence continues at coordinate 425,006 of NW_026054572.1, read as the reverse complement.
AACCTGACTTAGCTAGATACAGTATAGACCAATCTTGATACTGTATATACGCACTATATAAGTATACACGAATACTTAGGTATGTAGTTACACCTTTTCCTACCTTTACCTTTTTAAGGTTAAGTTAGTCACCGAGTTTGCTACAGCAGAATGAGGCGAACCACAAAAGACAACTAAATAACCACTAAGGCAATGCTGCCCAACTCTGAATCTCGCCAGTCTCACATGTTCAACACTGGATGTTCCAGACACTTCACCAAATGCAGAACTATCGTAGTCTCAACCAAAGTTATAAAAAAAATAAAAAATTCGCCTCATTCTTGTCGATGAAAGAAGAAGGCACTCAGAGCGATGGGCAGGTATAGTTCCCTTTTCGTCTCCTTACTTTTCTAGCTGCTTTCTTAGCATACATTCCTCAGATCGTTCAATGTGACCTCTTGATAGATACTCTCTTGTCACCAATAGCCAGAATGGTTTCTGCCTGTATACGGCCTGTAAACCGACTTTTGTGATAGCATGGTCTCGTAAGATATGAGCAAGTCACGGGAACGTCCGGTTTACAACCCGGTGCGGTATTACTCACGGTACTACTTACGGTATTTTTTATACCGATATGACCTCCGAGAGTCGGGTTCTACCCGATGACTCACCCGGAAGTCCGCTCACTTGACCTCTATCCATGTCACCGGGGATGTAATTGCGGTGCCCGAGTCGGTGCGCAAGGTGACAGAGGCTGGGCCGTAAGGAACCGCGGTTCGAGCGGCAACCAACTTGCTTATACATGAAGCAGAAGCAGCACTTCCTTTGTGTACATGACGCATACTGCGCCCCACGTCTGGCGACTACCATCGCCAGCGAAGCTGTGATTCGTATATAACGGAGGAGCAGCAACCGCTCGCCCAATCCTCACCGAGATCGGCGGCGGGCCCGCGGACCAAGAAGCGCTTCACACAGGCTCCCAAGGGTGGCGACCAGATCCGAGTCCCAACTCCGGCTCTTAGCAGGGCTGGTCATGATGTGCTTTCTGGGGCGCAGTGCGAATGAAAGCATGTGAAGAGGGCCTTGGTGGGACACGATACTAAGCTGATGAGCTAGTGTTGGTCAATCACTGTCACGATGGCATCGATAGTGGGATAAGAGACGTCAAGGCTATGGGGAAAATGAACGAGAGAGAATGGGTTTAGTCGAATCTCGAAGGAAGAATGGATGCCTAGTGTTAGTGGAGATTTGTTACGTTTGAACGATGGGGCTTGCGGAGAGGTGGATTCTCGATGCAGGGACCGCAGCCAGGGTAGTAGAAGCCCAATCGCCTTGCTGAGCTGGCGACGAAGCCAGTCAGGCCAGCCTCTCAACAGTAGGCGAGACGCGGTATGCACGGTTTGAACATACCGGGGGGGCCTGTAAGGACTTATCATACGGTGAGCCAGATCATGGTACAATACATGGTACATATCCATGGTACATATCCCTCCTGCTTGGATTAGAAGAAGTTATCAGGAATCCAATTGATGCGCTCTGTATCAACTGAGCGGGTCGGAGAGAAGGTAGATTACTCCGAATTGCAACATAGGCTTGCCGGATTTAAAATATTAACTACATAAAGGAAGAGATGATCAGATTACGCAAATCGAACCAGCTGTTTTTAAGATTTGTCTTGGGTAGGTAGTCTGACTTGATTTTTACTTCATCAATTGTACGATGGTGGTGGAGAATGGATTGGATAAGATATGCATGATATGCACAAATAGTAGAGAGGGAGAGGTTGGGTTGAGGCGGTAAGTCGATAGTGTAAGTATACTAACATATGTAGTAACGATAACAGGAAAAGAATAATGATACGATCTTTCCCCCCCAATCGTATGCGTTCCATATGCATCAACCCATGTGATCCCCTAATGATCCCTAGTTATTCTTATCCACTCTCCCTCTTTTTCCCAGTCGCGGCTTCGCCTCTGCTCGTGCCACATCGCGAACCTAACTCGAAGCATTCGTGGCCATTTGGTCCAAGACCCGCCTATTGGTTTTGACGGCTGCCAACTCGACAACGATGCTTTTGCGTTTCGGGCTCGAAACACCGTGCGGCCATGTGTCGGCGGGAAAGACCCGTTAGACAAGAGCATGTCAATGCAATGAAGCAGCCAATGAGAAGACGAGATAGGATGTGCTCCATGCAGGTGTTACAGCTCATCGCTGTGAGGTGGCGGGAAGAGTAGACACATGGCTGGCATAGCGGAAGGAAAATTATGAAAGGAAAAAAAGAAAAGGAAAAATACATCGTGTATGGGCCCTGGAGAAATTATATGGAGCCAGATCAAGGTATAATAATATGTCTGGTCCTGTCATGGCGATATTAGAGGAATTGGGATTTAGTAGACTCAAACATACGTCAAAGATCAAAAGGTAAAGTTTTAACAAGAAGAATAAGACCCAGTTCATCATTTCCGACTGGTACTTTCTTCTGCTTCTTCTATATAGACGGTCTATATTCAGATATACAGACTAACACCGAATAGAAGAAGAAGAAGAAGAAGAATAGAGAGCTCACAATGGCTTTCTCGCTGACTTCGAAGCAAATCGAGCTTCGCGGCTCGTGGCTCGTGGCCTCGGTGCGAAAACCTGAAGATGGCTCTTGGACCTTCTCCAGACTCAACCTCAACGAACACATTGGCAACAATAATGGCACCTTCGATATCACCATGGACCGTTGGCTCAATTCCGCTCAGGAATGGTCGGTCCACCTTCGCGGCCCATACCTGTATGCTCGACTGCGAACTATATCTGGCGCATATGCCGAGGAGTCGTGCATCAATCTAGATCTGTTCGTCAGGAATCGGGACGGCATCCTCGAGTTCCAGAATCTGTATGTTTTTATTTTCATTTTTATTTTTTAATTTAGCCCACTAACTAATGTAACACTCGGAGTTATTATGACGAATATCAAAAACAATTAACTAATTCCTCCGTAGCGGCGATTCCCTTCTACTCTACACCGCGGGCTTGACGCTCGATAACGCCATCCTGCGGGGCCTGGTCGTCGGCAGGGATGGCAAGTTCCACACGTCGGAGATCGATCTCGACGAGTACTACGGCAACATCGGCGGCAAGTTCGAGGTCGACGAGAAACATTACTCGCGATCTGGTCGCAACTTTAGCCTCAAGCGGGACTCGAATAGCCTCAGACTCATTGGCGAACTCCAGGACTACGAAGGTGTCCATCACCCGGCCGAGGTAGACCTCAGCGCCTGCGTCGTGAACCGGAAGGGACGCCTAAGCTTTTCCAAGCCGTATGTTTGTCACTATGTATTACAGGCCTTTGCCCGTCTCGTCCTGGCTCCGCTCCCCTCCACGTATTTAAGCCTGTGTTATGAGTTCAAGTCTAGTATAGGTAGCTTACCATTTCTTTCCAGTGCCGACTCCATCGAGAGAGAACATTGGACGAGCGCTATCGCTGAACAAGTCCCAGTCTTCGGACCCGCCGTCGCCGGTTTACATCGTTCTTACGATGAGAGCCGAACTGAGGTCAGTCAATTCACCTAATCCCTATTCACCCAGATAAGTTGCTAACCCATGTTGAGTATTTAGAACCAGTGCTATTATGAAATAGCAACTAGCACAAATTCGGCATCCTTCACAATTGGTATTGCTATTGGCGCTTTCATCGGACGCGCCTGTGAAAGCCCAATTATCGGAACAGTCCTCGGGGCTGTACTCAGCAACACTGCCGATGTTTTCGTCGAGGACCAGATCGTCAATGCGATCGAAGATCCCCACGCTCGAAGCCAGATCCAAGAGGCCAAGCTGGGAAGCTTTGTCTCCGAGGCTCTCCGCAACCTAATTGCTACGGAGCAGACTGCTGCCGCTGCTGAATTCCTCAGCGCTTCTTTCAACCCCGAGATCGATGTGTGGAAGAAGGGACTCACGGCCTGGCTCGAGAAGCAAAACTTGACCCTCCTCGCTGACCTTTCCCTATTCGCCACCATGAAGAAGTACGCATTTCATTCATTCATAATTCAATTTCGCTACACATAACTAACATGTTAATGTACAGGGTTTTCAAGCAACTACAAGGCGAAACTATCGAGGAATGGCAAAACACGCTCCTAGAGATGGAGAGCCTGAAGCAGCGTGCCCAGACTCTAGAACTTAAGCCAGAAGACCCCCCTGTGGTTGTAGTGGAAGAACCCGAGGCAGTTGAGCCCGAGGCCATCGAGGCTCCCGAGACGGCAACCGAGGCCGAAGCATCAAATGAAGCCGAAGCGAGCAAGACCGACGGAGCTAGCGAGCTCGACGTAACCGACAAGGCCCCAGAAACGAACGGAGCCGAAGAACCAGCCGGAGCTGCTGAGCCCGCAACCGAGGCCACGACAACTGAAGCCGCGAAGGCCACTCCCGCACCCGAGACCTCAAACACAGCAAGTAGCTCCACGCGCGCCAGCTCCGACAAATCGGTTCTCAAGGATGCTTCCAAGAACGTGTCCAAGACCAACATCCCCAGCTCTACCAACCCGAACGTGTCGACCAAGCGCTGGCACAGCGTCATCGGCATCCCGGTCTGGCGTAAGAGCTGGTCTCGGCCGCGCCAGCAGCGCGTCGTATGACTAGATGATCCCTTCACGAACGAGGGGTATCGACACTACACCTACGACGCATATTAGTTAGCTAGTTAGGCACTTGCCTAAACTACCGACTCGGTTTGATTTGATGATACGAGACCACACGCGACACAGACACGAAGGCACGCAAAGGCCCGCAGGCAGGGAAAGAAACGAAACGAAACGAAACGAAACGGGAAACTTTCGAATAGTCATGCATGCATATATGGAAAATATATATAACGGACACAAACACAAACACATCAAATACCACGTCCTCCAAGATTGAGGCTCAGCGCGGGGACTTACAAACAAGCAAACAAATAAACCATCAAACATTTTTGGCTGGCTGGCGTTATTACCATTACTGTCGTTTCATCTACTACCATTCATCTGTAAGAATACTAGGGCACAGGGAAATGCGGCACAAACCACAATTACCACAACAACATCATCCAGAGAGAGTGAGAGTTATAACGGTCTTGTTTTGATTTCATACCATTTACCAAATTAGGTACCTATCTATCTAGGTTAGAGGGAGTTGCACGCGTCCGCCGAACCAACACGGCCGAAACAAAAACTCCAAATTCTGCAAAGAATAGTCATTTTCGAGTTTAGCTGGATTATGCGAGGGAGGGAGGTGTCCGGGGAGGGATGGGGAAACAGTAGTTTAGCTTTTTATTTTATACACACATCAGTCGTGCTCGATCAAACCGCAGTCTCATTACTTTATTTCTCCTGTCCCGCCTGGTTTCGTCTTTCTACCTAACCTTTGTACAGTACATGCTTGAAATGAACCCGTGAAGCTTGTCGAGTCCTGTTTCGATGGATCTTTCCTAGAGGTACTCGGAAAAGAGACAAAATAAAAACCAAACTAACAAGTCTCCGTAACGCCCATGCTATGCAGTACTGAGCCTGTCCTATGTTGCGCTGATCAGGTGGCAACAATCCAGATATTATCAACCGAAAAAAAAAAAAAAACTATGCCAATCAATCCTCTTTAACTCTGCTGCAGCTGTGATTGGATTCCGGCCGATCCAGACACCGGTTCACTCCCCACGGGCAGAGGGCACATACGAGCCGAGCGCATGCGTGCACGCCACAACCCATCCCATTAGACATCATGTCCTAAAAGTTCTTGTGCTGCACGGTGCTGTTGCGGGCGCCCGGCCGAAGATCATGCACGTTGAACTCTAGCTTGTCAGTCTCGTAAACGTGACCCGGTGGAGACTGCGCCTTCGTGTAGAGGTTATCCATAGCGTGTGGATGGAAAGTGCTGGTCTGTGTGCAACCAAGGATGTAGTCTAAACCAGGAGGCTTGGTGAGGCGGAATATGCCATAACTATAAATAACGTGTTAGCAATCACATGTGCCACGGATGAATAAAAAAGGCATGGGCAGTGAAAGAGGAGAACTTACGAAGGCTCAAAGCTCGGAGCACAGACGATAGCTATACTCTCCGGCATCATAATCTGATAGCCAGATTGGGTATGCAGGTCCCTAGAACTCATGAAGCAGGTTTGGGTTGGGTGCGTGTGAATCCAACCTAATATTATTAGGTCGTTATCCATACAGTACTCTAGCATGGTGTTTTCGTTTTCCGTCTCGCACGTGTCCGAGGTGCTGGTTTGTTCGGGGATCAATAGACAACGCACGAATAAGGCGTTCTTAACAGCAGTTCCGCAGAGGATACCGCACATCTCGAGGCCACGCCGAGTGTTTTCCGCAGCGATTGACAAAAATCGGTTGCGTAATTGACTAGGTAAGAAGACGGATCGGAGTGGTTCGCCACTTTCGAGGTAGGCCGCCGGTTTAAATGTAAGGCGTTGCTGTTCCTTCTGGGGCGCAGTAGACTCTTCACGTATCTTAGGCGGGAGGGTAGGGAGTTCTTGAGATGTCTCGGGAGTTGGGAGCGTCCTTTCGGGGGATGAATGTACCTTAGCAGGGGGCTCCGGTGCAGAAGTATGACTCGGACTAGTTTCAGACCGGCGAAAGATCTCTTCTTTGGGTGGTCGGAGAGGTTGAGGAGTTGATGGTTTTCTGGCATGGGCGTGCTCGGCCTCGTATTGAATAGGCTGAGATGGGGAGATAGATGGGTATCGATAGCTTGTTGAGGGACTCGCTATTGATGAAGGGCGCGAGTGTTTTCGTGGAATGTTGTTCGTGTAGCCACTCTCATCTCCATCTAACGTCTTTCTCATTGACTCCATCTGCCTTCGGAAAAGTTCTTCATCTTCAGCTTGTTTGTCAGCTAGCTCAGTCGTCCAGTTGTTCCAGAAGCCCGCACCGCGTGTATCTTCCTCACGCGATACACCGGTCTTTCTAGTCGCCCCCCTATTTGTATCCCTACGGCGGAACTCCCTCTCGGCCAACTCAACTGCGAGATCCTGATAGTCACCGGCATTGAGCAATCGATGTGTGGAAGATAAGGCAGGGTCTCGGGATGCGCGCTCTTCGTAGGACAATGGCGACTTAGACTTGAGATGATTAGCCTCCTGCTTTTGGCGGCCCTGTTTCTTAGACTGTGCCTGCCACACATTATAATCCTGCTCGATAATTGGTTTAATCCTCTCGAGATTGGACATGACATCCCCAAGGGATTTGTATAATTCGTTGAGAGCCCTTTTTTCCTCGGGAGCTCTAGCGCCGGGATGTCTAGGCAGTCTCTTCGTAACGAGATCTAAATATCGCATATAGATGAGGTAGGCTTGAGCGAAATTGCCATCACTCAGATAGCTTCTACCCTAAGAAAGATCCAAAGTCAGCACTATATCGAACGAGATAGGCCATACGTGATGCTATTTACCTCTAGGAATAGTGTGTTGGCAGTGCGCAGCCAAAACTTCAGCGGTATAGCAGGATCCCATTTGAATCCCTCTGCCTCGCCAACTATCTCCTTGATAGCTAGTGGGCGGTTGGCAGACGGGAACGTGGGATTAGTCGGGGCCATCTTCGCATCATCTACACTGCTGCGCAGCAGGCTATACCCCAGGGAGTAAATAATATAGCAGATAGAGCTTCATTCGATTTAGTGGATAAGTATTTGTTATGTCTCGACGTAGTATATGAGAGGAGCTCTTCTTTCTGGCTGCCTAGTATTAAGCTTGCGTGTTGGTTTGCGACGGGGAAAAAGAATGTTGATGTTGAAGGGAGAGGCGGCTTGTAAACCCTTGTGACCCTTCCCGCTACTAAGCGCTAGAATTAATTTTAGGTATCAAGGTAGGTAGGTATCAAGGATGTATGGCAGGCACGGCAAAAGAGTGTAGGCGGGGTCGTACCGGAATGGCGGGGCAATCTGGAGATAAGTCGCAATTATATTTCCTCTAACCTAACCTAGGTAGGTACCTACATTATGCAGTGCTCAAAAGGCACGCCTATTACGTCATGTGTTAACCTATCGTATAGGCAGCTATGTACTTGGAATTCATAGCTTTTCCTGTGGCTTGATAATCCATGTGGTACCTAGGTATATTTGAAGATCAACCTTATATGTTGCTTAGAGGTATTTTAAATCGATAGTTAACATATATATCTGAACAACTCCAGAGTTATAATAGATGAACGTGATAATCTTTTAACCATATTAAATTTTCATTCACTCCTTATGAGAATCTTAACTCTTTGACTCTCTTGCGAACTAGAATTCTTTCATCGTGTCTTAGCCCTTTGCTGCTACTTTCCCTGGTGCGCCACCTCCCGCTTGTAGTCCTGCTTGGGCTTGGATGATCTCTCCCTTTTTCTTTTCGATTTTCTCTTGTAACTCCTTGATCTGGTCTTCTGTCCTTTCACTATAGAGGTAATCTTAGCTCATGAAAAGCTACAGGTGAGACAGTTCAAAATTTAAAATAAAACTTACAGCTCCTTGCTAATAAATTCCAAGCGTCCGTTGACTGTGGTCTCGGCCTCGATTTTATCTTGCTTCAATAATACTGGGCCAGCTAGTTTGTAGATGTTCTCGCCATCCTTAAGACGTTCAAATTCCTGTCTCCTATAAGTCCTTTGGTCACAAGCTATGCGTGATATGGTATCGCCCTAAACTGACTTTCTGCACATTTGTGTTCTCTTGCTTCTGAGCCTCGAGCTTTTGCCTCGACTGCACAGCGGTTTGTAACTCCTGCTGTAGCTTGGTGAATTCTTCAGAGAGACTCTGAAGACGTGCTTGAACTTCGGCCATGGTCTGTCTGTCTTAGAGCCTGCTGCTAGAGGCTTTATTGTGCTGGTGCAATCCTGGGTCTCGATAATATAACGCTGTATACCGATGTCGAGCTTTCAATTGGTAAGAATACCCTTTGCTTTGGAGATAGTTATGCACAAATTCAAAACTGTAGATTTGTAAATTTAGTGAATCGAGTGTGACTTGGACCTCTTAGCTCTTGTAAAGACCGGCGCTGGCAAACTCAAGTTTGATGCTACCTCTTCTTTCAATGCTACCTGTGGCTGCTGTAGGGTTGTGGCTTAAGTGGTAGTCATGCCAACCAATCAATAATATTATAACCCCTCTAAGATAAGATATTATCTAAACCTTGCCTATTACTATCATTGAAGGGGGGACTTGTATTGAGTACCTCTTACTCCACACATCTTACTTGCCACCCAAAGGTACCTCCTACCACCGGTCTTTTGTTAGACGAGAGTGAGCGGACCTTCTTGATTGCATCGTAATTCGTAGTTTGTAGTTGCAATTCCAGCCCAGTTCAGTCCAGCGCCGAAGTTTAAAACCCAACAACAAAATAACTTACACTACAACATCTCCACCAGCTCGACACATTTGCTTCCTGCTCCTCTCCACCTGCCATATACCTCAATTCGCATCGGTTATAAACACACGGGCTCGAGAATGTCCAACACCGATTTTCTCAGTCGAGCGATCGACACGGTGCATCGCGCTGTGACCGCCGACAAGGAAGCCGAATACGAAAAGGCCTACCAACTCTACTACCAATCCCTCGAGTTGTTCATGTTGGCTTTAAAATGGGAGAAAAACCCCAAGTCCAAGGAGATGATCCGCCAGAAGACGGGCGAATACATGGACCGCGCCGAGAAGTTGAAAGCTCACCTCGCCGATGCCGATGCGAAGCGTAAGAAGCCTGGCCTGGTCGGTGCTAACGGCTCGTCGACAGGCGGGACGGGCAAGGGAAAGCAGAACGGCGAAGAGGGCGTCGACGAGGATAATAAGAAGCTACGGAATGCTCTCGCTGGTGCTATTCTACAAGACCGACCGAATGTCAAATGGGACGATGTTGCTGGACTGGACGGCGCAAAGGAAGCACTCAAAGAGGCTGTATTACTTCCCATTAAGTTTCCTAATCTATTCCAAGGGAAACGCAAGCCGTGGAAGGGTATTTTGCTCTACGGCCCTCCTGGTACGGGTAAGAGTTATTTAGCAAAAGCGGTTGCTACAGAAGCAAATAGCACATTCTTCAGCGTGAGCAGCAGTGACTTGGTGAGCAAGTGGATGGGTGAGAGTGAAAGGTACGCTTGCTAAGACCATATTTCGAGCCGAGGAGCCATGAACTGACATTTTCTTGGCACATAGGTTAGTCAAGCAGCTCTTCGCTATGGCGCGAGAAAATAGGCCTTCTATTATTTTTATCGACGAAGTAGACGCCCTTTGCGGTCCTCGAGGCGAAGGTGAGTCGGAAGCTTCCCGAAGAATTAAGACCGAGATGTTAGTCCAGATGGACGGTGTTGGCAATGATTCGACGGGCGTGCTGGTATTAGGCGCGACCAACATCCCTTGGCAATTAGACGCTGCTATTCGAAGACGATTCCAACGAAGAGTACATATCAGTCTGCCGGACATTGCTGCAAGAACTACCATGTTCAAGCTAGCCATTGGAGAAACACCCACCACACTAAAGAACGAGGACTATCGAGAATTAGCAAAGCTTGCTGAGGGTTATTCGGGAAGTGATATTACCATTGCCGTACAAGACGCCCTCATGCAGCCAATACGCAAGATTCAACAAGCCACACATTTCAAAGAGGTAACCATCAAACAAATTCCTTCGTGAGTAGTTTCCTCAGGTACTAACATCTAATCCGTAGGTTCAAAAAGACGGCGATACACTCGTAACACCATGCTCGCCAGGGGACCCTAACGCGAAGGAGATGACCTGGGACGACATAGATCCAGAGAAGCTACTCGAACCACTAGTAGACTTCAAGGACTTCGTAAAAGCTATCAAGTCGTCAAGGCCGACAGTGTCTGAAGAGGATCTCAATCGTAATTCGGAATGGACCAAAGAGTTTGGAAGCGAAGGGAACTAGGGGAGGCTACGGAGCGCACCGGCATTAGCAGGCGTTTTGGGCGATCTTCATCATTGTTTGTGCACTTTGCGACTACCTATTCGAGTTCGTTGGCCATTGAAATACATATGATTGCTTGTGCTAGATATCATGGCAACCGATAATTACCCATACCTCTACGCGCTGATGGAGGTACCGTGCAGTCGGGCTCATCCATGTCCTCTTATGCGATGTGATGATCAAATCCTAGGTCGATATGAGACTATGAAACCTATCCGATTTTGGCGGGAGGAGGTCAGGAAGGGCAGCGAGAGAGAAAATACGACTCTGATGAGGATTATATTAATTCGGCTATTAATTCGGCACGTTAATCAACATCAACGTCCTACAGATCGAAATCAGCCCGCCTTACAAATATTGCCAGATCAGATATAAACTAAGAAGTACGATGTCGTAAAACTATTCCGTATTAAAGTACCTTATTACCAAATCATCGAATCATGGCCTAGGTATTGATAGAACATATGCATAAGTACCTAAGGTACCTCAAGTTACGAGTAACAAATCATAACAGCTAGCAGCATAAACATGAGCAGTAGAAACAAACTATATTCCCCTCGACTCGTTGATTCATAGACACTAAGTTCCACTAAAACCAGCAGAATAACGATGGGTATGAACCTACCCTATACACAACCACGCCTGGAGAAACACCTGCAAATCCGGAACGCCCAACCGATGCCTAGTTCAACTGTATATCTTTTCAACGTCTGCGGGACGGCACATATTCTTACTCGTCCGCGTGCTTCTTCTTCTTTTTCTTTTTCTTGTCTCCGTCTGCCTCAACTTCCACCAGGCCGTTTACGTCGCTATGCTTGCGCTTCTTTTCCTTCTTGTCCTTGGATTTCTTTTCTTTCTTAGGCGCAGCGGCATTGGCTTGGGGATGAGCATCGATCATCTCTGTGTCGATAGCCAGACTCTGGCCATCGGCGAGGATATCGGCCATTGCTTGGTTCTATTCGTGCGTTAGTAACTTGAGAAGCAGGAAAGCAAAGAGGTAGACATACCATCGCATCTGCGTTCTTAGTTGGCTTTTTGCCAGTAGCATAGAATTCCAAGCGGTCTTCAACTTGTCTTCTTAACGCATCTCCAAACTTCTTTGACGGCTGCTCAGCAAAGTTGTCAATTCGGCTGGCAATACTACACTTGTTTGCGAGATATCGCGAAATACGACCCTTGTCCTTTTGACTTGCTCGGCCAATATACGTGCTGTGGTAGATAAGACCAAACTTGGGGGTGTTACCCTTCGTCTTCAAGGCACGGAACAGAGCCTTCTCGGCACCAAGAATCTGGAGCGTAGAGGCCGGATACTTGGACAGGTTTGTCAGAGAACCAGCCTTTTGAATAAGACGAGCAGCAACGACTTCACCGATGAGCGCAGCTAGATTAGGCGCAACTGTGCTCATCTTATCGACCAAATAACTATAGAGCGTTCTTCGGTACTCGGCGAGTTTAACTACCTTGCCGGCGAAGGTGGAGATGTTATTCATATCAACTTCTGACAGCTCTCGCCCCATGGATATCTTAGCCCTGCCAAGGATCTCCTGCGCCTTCTCTTCGTCATCGTTGACCAGAGCGGCAACCTCGTGAAGCCTGTCCTCCGACAGGGTAGATTTGTCACCAATAAAGAGAGCCAAGCGTGAATAGGTCAAGTTGTCGGAGACAATGCTAAAGAGCTCAGGGAAATGCCAGCCGTACCACTCTCGTACTTTTTGAGAGAATAGATTGATGCCCTTATCTAGGTTGTCTAGAGTGGCAATGGCTCTGATGATATGGTTGTCATTCTTGTGGACGTTGAACTTGACCTTTCCACGCGAGTAGGCATGGCCAAGACCCAGCTGGGCTCTCTCTACATCTCCCTCTTGGAGACCCTTTAGCAACTTGGCTGCGTGAAGACGGATACCTCTTAAGAGGTCGGCGACGACCTCAGACGTATCTCCCGTCTCGCACTCAACGCCGGGGAAAGCAGCCTTGATAGAACCAGCCAAGTTTTTATCGGCGACACCAAGGATTATCTTGCTCTTCTTCGATTGGGGCAGGTTCAATTCGAGATTGGACTGGAGATAGTCGGGGAGTATACCCTCCGAAATAAGATTAATGTTCTCGAGCGCGTCGGCAGCATTTCTAGGAATCATGGCGTCAGCTATTTATCATAGGGCACATTGAGAATCAAAGTCGGCCGTACCTCCAAGGCGCAAAGTTAACCAATTGCACCATCTTGCCAAACTTGGAGAGGTCCTGACCAGCCTTCTGGACCTCCTTCAGGTGCAGACCAACAGCGTCCTGCTGGTGGACAACCTTGAAGATAGCATATCCGACAGCGGACTCATGCAGCAGAAAGTCTACTCGCGTCATCTTGCCCGTTGAATAAATCCTTGCGTGGATTTGCGCATACAAGATTATCGTGTTAGGCGTATGTGATGGGATGAAAAATTGAAGCTCTGCGAAGAAAAAGGTACAAAAAATTTGTCGAGCTCAGGTCCCCACTAGAAGGTACGTACCCAAGTCGGCTAAACTCCGGAATAATTAAAGTACTTAGGTACATGCGCATGTAACCATTGAATTGCCTAACCTACATGCAGGTTAGATAGGTCGATTGATATTTTTTGGCGATGAAACCATTTCTAACCAAATATAAGGTAAGGAAAGTCATCAGGCTGTTGACATATCACCACCTTGCCTCAGGACCTATCCTGACATTTTAGAGAAGCATTCATTAGGTAATTATAGCACATATTTCCAAGTCTGCCTAGTTTATTGGATATTTGATCTAACCTACCGAATAGGTCCTTTCTTTTGAAGAATGCATAACCCATACTGTTCCCAATAGTTGAACACGATCATCACAGCCAAGCCTCAGACAGTCGGGATGTAGGTAAGTGTTGCATACAAAGACTCTTCCATTGCCATGATATCAACTCTGATGACAGTATACCAATAGAAGTGAACCAGACAAGTTGATATTTATCTCCAACATATCACATTTAGCATTTAGAAACAAGAATGCCACCCAGTTAAGTTACGGAGTCCCTCCAACTCCAACCGAGTCATCTACGGTCTTCTGTATACTTCCAAATTACTCCAGGACTCCGACACTAGAGACAGCAACGTTGCGAAGTACATTGCTGCCTCAAGGCTGGCCTAAACTAGATGACTAGTTTTACTCGGCGTTCTTCTACTTGGAAGCTATCACCTGTTGGTACTTAGCGCTTGTCCAGTTGCTTCGGGAAATTGTCATAAATTCAACTTCTCTGAGTATTCCTAGTTATATGACCAGATGAGTGTCTTTTTGAGGAGTTCTGCTAAGGTTCTATTAGGTAGCTTTATCCTTCAGCCTCAATCAGCATACCGTCATACTCTCAGACCCTAGGACCATGCGACAGCATTACTCAACGTGATAGATCCTAATAATAGATATTTAAGAGCAATACCATCAGCCTTTCTATCAGTATATCTGTTAAACAGAAAATTGCCCAGTATCCTCCCTTAGGTTCCATTTTATTTGACAACAACAACAACGACGACAACCATCTTCTTTTTATATCCATCAATTTTATAGGACAATAAGTATATTGCCATACCAAATACCGACCCATTAAAATATGAAAAGATGAGATTATCTCTATTATGGCTTTTGTTTTAAATATTCAGGTTTTATTAATATACCTTGGCAGTAGTCTAAGCAAAGCTATAATAATGAACAACGTGGTGAATATATATACACTTTTTCTTTTCTCTTTAACTTGGAATAAATATTAATTCATGTATTATTAACATGTTTTTTATTAATAATAGAATTATATAAAAGATTCTTTTGTTCCTTAAGTTTTGGCGGTTTCGGCGGTTTCGGCGGTTTCGCTGTATTTTTAGACTTTATGATATTCTTTTCCATTTTCATCTTCTTTTATTCCTGCCTGTGATCTCTTCATGTTAAAAGCTTTTGGGATGGTCAGTCATATTGTAAACAATAATAAAATCATTTTATTAAATCATATAGTTACAGCCAATTCTCCAACCTTAATTATAATTTATCTAAGCTCTTAATAAGTCAAAGCACCTTTACGGGGGCCACCTTAGTAGGGGCCACCTTAAAAACGCAACGCGTTTGCAATAAAGTCCACATACGAATTATTATATAATTTTATTAGTTTTTAGTTAATTAAAAAATAAAATTTATTATTTAAATCCTTATCTTCTTACAATTCTAAAATGCTTACTTTCTTAGCTTAATTGCGTTGTGTTACAGCGATAAACAACGTTCTTAACAGCGCATCCTTGCGGCAAGCGTTTAAAAAACACCTTATATCATAACACTGAACTGGTGTGGTGCCACATCGCCAAGAGCAAGGGTATTATTATGTAATCTTAGGTTACAGGCCATATAAAGGTCTAATATTCGTCGTATTCTTCTGATTAAATAGCCACGATCATCACCATTCAGTTATGCATTTAATATAAACATATTCGTTATTTTCCCATATTTATAGCTTATGGCCCTATTTTGCGTATTTATCTTATATATCCTATCCGATCAGTAGATCCTTACAGTTCTTCCAGAGTATAGTGCTATCATTAGCTGTTTAGGGCCTTTTACGAGGATTTAAACGTTGAAGTGATATGCTATACTTTGCAGGAGATACCAACTCCTGTTCAACACTACCTTACAAACCGAATATTGGGTTATAGAATATAAGACAACTATTTAAAAAAACGTTAAAAGCTATTAAAATATTAAGAAAAAGAATTAGCTAATTAAACCGTTATATTAAGCCGTATTAACTATATGTTTCTTTTATATCGATTTAAAAATATTGTAAAAAGATTATTAGCCTATAATTACCGGCCTAATATTTTTAATAAATATTAATATATACAATTTTTATTTCGTTATTTTAATATTAAATTGGCTAAGGTTTATTTAATTGATTATAAACGAGTTAACGGGGCTATAGTTGATAATATTAATATCTTTTTTAACTAATTTGAGGCCTTTAAGATCAAAAATATCTTGGTTAGGCATACGTATAGTGCTAACGAAATGGAGATTATAAAAGGGGTTGGGGATAACGGGATAATCATTGGCGAAGCTTATAAGAAGCGTATTATGGTTAAAGATTATAGTAATAAAACCTAAATGTCAATTATTAAATGCGTTAATGGTAATAGTTAATTTTTAAATTCCTTTATTATATATATAAGTAAATATATATAATAATAGTAATTTTCTAACAATAAAAACGTTAAATTTAAAAGTTAAAAGTTTATTATATTTTTTAATAACTAAACTAATAATAATATTGCATTTAAATAGTTTTGTAAGGTTTTTTTAAAAAAAACGAAATTATTAAATTGTTAGTAATAACAATTACTAATCCTCAACGGCCATAGTAGCCATACCACGATAAAATTCCTTTAAGAATATTTTATAAATAAGGTTTATATTATTTTTATCCCAATACACTTATTGCACGTTTTATAAATTATTAATATGGATATATTTTCATTAATAAAACAAAGTTATTGTTATAAATTTATTAAGATATGTTAATTATATTATATTTTTAATTTTAATAAAAAAGAATTTATTACGGCTTATTAAATAATATAAAAAAAACGTTTAACTAGATATAATATATTAATTAGCTAAAAAACTATAGAGATTTATTTTAAAAATTGAAATAAACTATTAAATTATCGGCTTATATTCTGGAAGGCTCCTAATATTATTCTAATTTTTTCGAACTTTATTTCTAACTTAAAAAAATTTAATTTTATCGAAAATATAACCCTAATCCCTTTAACAACGCCTTTAAATTTATAAAATATTAATATTTTAGTTAAAAAATTATTTAAAATTGATATAACGTTTATTAAACCTATAATAAAATTTTTATTTAATAAGATTAATAAAACCTTCGATAAAACTATTATAAAATTAGCTATAATAAAAACCTGCATCAAATATTTAAAAAAGGCATTAGTAAATATAAAACTGTAAAAATAATATAAAGTATTACTTAACCTAAATTCGACATTTATAAATATTAAAGCTATTATAAAAAAAAAGAAGCAATTAAAGGCTTAAAAATTAAGTAATACAGTTATAATTAGCAATTCCAATATCAATTTAAAAAATAAGGCCTTGTCAGTTAAGTCGATAGTAAAAGATTATATCGTCATTAAAATATAATAAATTATAAATTAATTAAATTTAATTTAATTAAATAACGTTAAATTAAAGTTAAGGTACTTATTTTAAAGGTTTAAAAATTTAAGGTAGCCCCCATTAGGGTAGCCCCTATAAGGGTGCTTTGATTTACAGATAAATGTTTTTATTATGTTATATTGGCATAGGAAACTGCTTAAAAACCTCTGCAGGACATGCCAATATATGGTCATAGGTCATTAGTAAAGAAATGTACTTGCCACCTGGCCCAGAGAGGCCAATCATATGCCGGTGAATGTTTTTTGGCTGGCATGGAAAGTACAGCAACCGGAAAGCATGGCGGCTGGGAGGTACGGCAATCAACAGGATATAATTGGCAGCAACAACGCCCCTAGCGCCGTTCCCCCCTTGAATAATTAATAGTGAATGCCTGAATGTTCTTACAGTACCTAGTACCTGAGATCTAATAGAAGGCACCTAGTGACTTATTCACTTGGATGCCATAAGCATGATGCCTTAGGTGTTCCCAAATAGGTTTACGGCAGGGGACAATCTAGGTTGGGATCAAACTTGTTTCATAATAATCTGTAAAGCCTATTGGCCTGAATGCTACCTATATAGCAAATACGTAGTTTTGCCTAGAGTAATGTAATCTAACGTTGTCTTATTGGTCTTGAAATGATTGTGAAAGTGTCCCCTACGTATCGATAGACTACGATAACAGTTTTAGTACCTTAAGAATCGTCAGGTACTAAGATTGGCATCGTCGTTCTTGCAGATTTAACTAGATACAAGTGCGGTACCTTGATGTCATCTGGTACATTGGTACGCGCGGTAGAGTCGTTCCTGCCGCCGCTTAACGCGTTACTTGCTCAAATCACCGCCTTCTCGGCAGTATTTAAACTCGTCCCCTCCCCTCCAAGAGATTTCTCTAGCAGACAACATCTTCAACATCAACATAATTTGCCTTACCTTGCAGCACATCCTTTCGCCGACACCGTTACCAAAATTCTAGGCACACTACTTAACAACTATCATCATACAACACGGGTGAATATTCCTTACATCAAATTATTATATTAATATTATCCATCTAACATTATTCTATTACCCTTAACTCCCTCTACTACCTCTACTATCTCTTCAACGCTATCCTTCTCACGGTATTCGACTATCAACCATATACAAAGGATATATTAGGGCTTATTACCACCTACAGCCATGGCACCTAACCTTGTAAGTAAAGAACCTGTCTCTAATTTTGTCCCCCCCGACCCTACCATGATAAATCACATAACATCCTCTCCCTAAACATCATATCACGAAGCATATGATGGACATTTCCCTCTTGTTACCCTCAACCGTCCCCCCTTCTACTGTGCTATCTCTTTGTGGCATGTTATATCGCTATGATGATACGCTGGAACCGGGTTTGCTATCCTCGCCCTCATCTTACTCACCAGCATGATCAAGAGCTGTATTCTATGGTGTAGAAGACTGGCTAATTACTATGCATTCATAGGACGCTGACGGCAATGAGATCGACCATCCAAATGCACAAGGTCGTATCCTCGCTAATGGGAAATTTTTGTGTGGGATCAACAACTGCGGCGCCGAGATGAAGAACGCCCGCCATAACATCAGTTCCCATATATCTAAGAAACACCGTATCAATTCGGCGTTCCTACAAGCAGACGCCATCAATAGGCGTTGCTGCGGAATTTGTGGTTTCAATGCCACAAAGTTTCATCTCCTGGTCCA
Organism: Daldinia decipiens; assembly: GCF_022478715.1. NCBI lineage: Eukaryota > Fungi > Ascomycota > Sordariomycetes > Xylariales > Hypoxylaceae > Daldinia > Daldinia decipiens. The sequence goes on along the minus strand of NW_026054572.1, from coordinate 406,178 downwards.
TCATGTCCGCACCAGGCATGGTTTTCGTGGTAGATCCAAAGTCCTCCAGGACCAGTATGCCACTACCCAAGTTGATGACGATATCCAAATCCCAATTGGTCAGTGTACCGCATAAATTACCGGTAAGCAATTATCTATCCTATTCTAGCTTTGTTAATATGATAACTAACCTAATTAATATCCAACTTAAACAGGCCAGATACGAAAGCCTCTAATACCTACGACACTCAAATACTCCCTTACAGTGGATTCATTGCTGGTTATTTGAAGCGATATGGGATTGATTCTATTATCAAAAATTACCTAAGTTTGTTTGAGCTTGAAAAGGTCAAGAGTGGCACTTGATTCGGTATTGGCACTTACTAGCCCCTGGATTCCCTCATGTACCTTAGGTATCTACCTAATCTATCTAGGTACCTAACCTCCCTAAGATCGAAAATGAAAACTTTACGAGAGAGAACCAATGAAGACTTTCCAATGTTCCCTTATTTCTGATAGCCTGTCTTAAATGGCCTGTAAATGATATCTTATCGTAAGCAGTCAGATGTATGTATTACCTAAGATATTCCTATACCTAAGTAAGCAATTGAACAAGTAAATGTGAAGTAATGCGCATCATGTGACTTAAGGTTTAAGGTTCTTTTGTTATACTTCCGGCAGCGGGCCGGCCCGAAGTGGGCCCCGAACGTCTAATCACGGCATGGGAGTTCTAATACCCGGTCCGGCATAGCGGGCAATTACTCATCAAAACTACCTAATTGGGAAATCGTCCAAATTTTGACTCCGTATTCTCCGAGAGGACAGGGGTTATTGGCCCAGTTTGTTTGCTAGGTATTAGTGATCGACTCCGCATTCTCCGCGAAAAGAAGATATCGGGTGATTGATCATACAATACCGGGGCAATTGGTCCAGCTATCTAATCGTACTCTGTTTGTGCTATAGCTAACGGGTCGTTAATCTTCCGCCATACCTAGTTCTGGCCAGACCATCGCGACGTCATTTAGCGTCCCCGATTTATCTCCTAAGGCGCGATTTTGCATCAGAGAAGTTTTATCGGGTAAATATCTACCAACAGCATCAAAATCAATGTGAATTTTTGATTGTGATTGGTGATGTTGGCCGGCACTTTGTAATGCCCGTATGAACCTAGCATACACTGTAGTATGAGTCCCCCCTTTTGGTAGCCTTTTACTCTCCTGAGATGGTTATGGAGGGGCTCACCACCATGGCGCTTAGTAACGTCGATGGCATGGAGGGTGGAAAGGTGGACGTATGTTGTTTTGCGATAGCTCAGGAACATATATAACCTAGCTAGCACTCCAGCTCGATATCACAACTTCTCCTTGTCACCCAGCATCACCATTCAATATCAACAGCTCAGCATTATTATACCCTCTTGGCTTCGTTCTTCAACATTACCACCCAGCGTTGCTATCTGACTCTTCGATATATAATTCACTATAGAAAGAAACTCCCCCAGACCAACACCAATATGTCTACTGTCAACGGTACTAAGGTCAATGCCCTGAGTATCCCTAACAAGGCGGCCAAGGGCGTCCCGTTCTTCACACCGGCCCAAGAGCCTCCTGCAGGAACCGCTCTAGACCCCCAGCCCGATGGAAGCGTCATCCCGAAGCTTTTCACTCCCCTCAAGATCCGCGGCCTCACTCTTCAGAACCGTATTATGCTTTCTCCGTTATGCCAGTACTCGGCTGAAAACGGCTTCCACACATTCTGGCACCTAACTCACCTTGGCGGTATCATCCAGCGCGGGGTAAGTTGCTTGATCGTGCATAAACTGACAATTAATACATTGCTAACCACTCCTGCAGCCGGGCTTGGCCATGATCGAAGCTACCGCGGTCCAGGCTCGCGGACGTATTACTCCTAATGACTCCGGACTCTGGCTCGACGACCATATGGAGGGCATCAAGCGCACGGTAGACTTCGCGCACTCCCAAGGCCAGCACATTGCCATCCAACTCGCCCATGCCGGCCGCAAGGCCTCCGCCCTCGCGCCGTGGTTGCACAGGGGTGCTACGGCTGCTGCCGACGTAGGCGGCTGGCCCGACGATGTGGTTGCGCCGAGCGCCATCCCCTATGACGAGAATCATGTGGTCCCTAAGGCGCTAACACTGGAGGAGATTGCGCAGCTCAAGATTGATTTCGTGGCAGCTGCCAAGCGTGCTATCACGATCGGATTTGATGTGTTAGAGCTACACTGTGCTCACGGTTATCTCCTTCACCAATTCCTATCACCCGCTACCAACCACCGCACTGACAAGTACGGAGGCAGCTTCGAGAACCGCGCTCGTCTGATTCTTGAGCTAGCGGATGAACTCCGCGCTGTTATGCCTGCTGATATGCCTCTATTCGCACGTCTTAGTGCTACTGACTGGCTTGAGGGTGTTGAGGGCTACACTGGCGACAGCTGGAAATTAGAGGACTCGGTGCGCCTATCCGTGCTGCTCGTCCAGCACGGTGTCGATGTTATCGATGTCTCCAGCGCCGGAAATCACCCGCTTCAGAAGATCACCCGAGGCCCCGGTTACCAGGCGCCGTTCGCCAAGGCCATCAAGCGAGCTGTTGGCGACAACGCATACGTGGTTACTGTCGGTACTATCATGAGCGGACAGCAAGCTAATGATCTGCTTGTTGGCGGTAACGACGCCGACGACACTCCCGTAGACATCGCAGCTGTTGGACGCATGTTCCAGAAGAATCCTGGTCTTGTCTGGACTTGGGCTGAAGAGGTACGTGATAAATATCATCAAGGTAATTGTTTCATTTTAGAATATAATTGCTAACCTCTGCTTGTGATTTATAGCTCCACGTAGCAACCTATGTTGCAAACCAGATCGGATGGGGCTTTGGAGGCAGAGCCACCAAGCAGCGAAAGCCAGAGCCCACGAAGGAGCACTGCCACGGTCCCGTTCCGAGCAGTTAAATGGTTTATGACGAGGATGGAAGGGTTAGATATTATGTTACTTATCTTTTCCCTATGCATTTACATGCTCCAGCGCTATTTCTCTCCTACTCTTAGATTCGTTAGTTAGCTAGCTAGGCATTATCGGCGCTTTACATATAGAAGAATCTTATTATCTTATATTTTCCGTCTATCTTGGTCGATATAACGCTAATGATATGGGTATCTGTTATTCTCAAATAGATGAACATTACTGTACGACCTAGATTCGGCATCCAATAAGCTCGATGGCGAATTCTCAATTTCTCATCCTACATACCAACATTCCTCGTGCCCCAAATGAAACACTTCTACATCAGCTGAGTAGTAGACGCAGGTGATAGAATTTTCTCAGCTCTTTCCAAGTAGCGTAGAGCTGACCTATGTGTGTTTACACCATTGAACCATATATGGCGGTTTGTTGTACGAAGGCGTCCTTGGGCATACTTATTCGCCACTACTTACCAAGCTTTTATGACACGCTCCGGGAGTATATGGGTATTCTCTGTTTCTTCCATCTCAATCCACACCTCAGTACGCGAACGAGTATAGCGAAAGATACCGATGGATTCCTGAGAGCCGGCCCATATTTCCATTTTCTCGAGCCTAGGCATCCTCAAAACGGCTCGAACAACGCACCAAAGTAGGTCATCCAGCCGCCCTTGCCCTTTCAATGGATTGAAGAGGATCCATGAAGTTAACGTCAAGCCCCGCAAGTTTTTCCATACAAAATTGACGGGTTTTCCTTTGAATTTCGGGTAGAAATGGCATAAGAACTGCTCAGCATCGATGATGAACGACACGTCGAGCTCGATAAAGTTACGACTTATACTTAGCAGGGATCGTACAACTCCGAAGTTTCTTAGCTCTTGCGACCACGCATGAATGTCTTCGCTAAAGTCCTCAAATACCGAAAATCTTTCTAGGGTTGGCGGTAAGAAGTCCAAGAAATGATTGAACATATGTCGCTGGTACTGTTCAAGCTCCATAGAGATAGCACGCCAGGGCTCATATTGGAAAACCTTCAGCTTCGGGAAGCTCTGTAAAATTAGATCTAATCTAGGAATCGGCCGGTAGAACTAGCGGGGAATGACGAGACCTATAACGAAGTCCAGCTTTGGAAACGAGCCCTCCCAGTCCTTGTGTATGAGCTCTAGTTCGAAACTAAGCAGCTTTCCGACTAGTCGTAGACAAACATCCATTTTCGGAGGGATACGATATCCTCTCTTCCACCCATGGGTTATATCGTTACGATTTAGACGAGTCGGACGGTAGATTCTTAGACTGTCGTTCTCGAAGCGGTGATCTCGGAAGTAATGTTTCCGGTCGCTTGGGGACCAAGCACTCAGCATTACGGTTAGGTCTATTCTATAAGCCTGATTTCCGTCTGCAAGTCCCCACTTGGACATAACGTCGTAGAAGCGGAATAGAGAGCCTGTAAATAATACACTATTCATCGTGACCTCGTCGTTGGTCTCCTTGACGCGACATGAACGGCAATCGTATGGGCGAAGTTCCATGCAAAACCAGAGTGTACGAAGTAATTGTTTTCTCTTAGCAGTGACGATCTGCTCAAAAAGTTCTAGATCCCACTGGTTGACTTTCAGCTGAGCGAAGTTCTGCAGCTCAAAAAATTCGCGCCAGCTGAGGCAGACGGCGGCGTAGGTGGATTTAGGATGCTTATCGTGGCTATATCGATCCCCAGAGAGCAGGAAATCAAAGATATTTAGGTGGATTTTTGGCGGTAAACCGTCCCAGTTGAACGACTTGCCACTAAAACCTATCTTATTATATAGGCGTGCGCGTCTGTTATTTGGCAAAGACATGGCAGTGGATGTTATGTCTTGTGGGATTCTTGAGGGCAAGTTCATTAAACCATACGAAGTCTTAATTGCAAAGGTTTGATTGCAGATTTCGAAAAGGGATCGATTCTACTTTTATATTTCTTCATGAACCATGTCTGAAATCTTCTACGTGAACAAAGTTGGACTTCACTTACTTAGATAAAACTCGATACGCACTAGTTTCAACACAACAGACTAGCTGCTATCCAAAATATAAAGAGCAGTCCTAGATCGGTAGCCAATCACGATGGTATTATGACTTGGAGGCCGGGTTGTTTCTGTGTCTTGGTGATTTAGGTAGGGAGAGTATGGAATATTCACTATGCATTTCATATATTTGTAACCGATTTCCTTTCGCTTTTTATCAACTTCGGTAGATACGTAGAACATAGTGTGAACATATTCGCAAGGGAAATGGGTTGTTAACTCTTGGATTAAAATACGGACAACTTTTCTAGAATTGGTATAAGTCTTTATATCTAGAATATATGTCAAAATTGAATAGAGCCTCTGATTGAACCTAGATCAAACGTGACGTGGTTTCTAGCGACTTCGAGGTCAGATTGCTTACACAGACCGCGCGCTTATGAAAAGGGGTCAAGAGGCAGCCAACCTAGGTAGGTACCTTGGAAGATGCATAAACCACATTTGACAGACTGATTGGCAGCTTCAGCCACACTGCCACGCAAGACAACTTTCAGATGCTCCATTTAAGCAAGTCATTCTCCATTTATTTTTCTATGCCGTGTTATCCAGTGAACCAGTTGCCAAGCTGGAATACAAAACTATGAGAAACGATTGCATGAATATTCAAAATGTGATTGGTTACGAGAGAGAGCTATGAGCTAAGAGGTAGTAGGTACATACATACGGTATCCCGCATCGCCACTTTGGTACAGGCGAGCTCTCAAGCTCTCAGCTCTAAGCCACACAGCTCAACCTGAAGTTGAATTATGAGAATTGATTCACTTGAGGACAAAGATAGAAAGGCATACATTATAAAAGGTTACCATTTCCCAAATCATATTATATGCCACGACTCAGATCTCTTTTCCCTTACATCCTTGCCGTGACAGCATTGCTTGCGGCCTTCATACTTACACATCATTATCCCTCCTTACTCTCATCATCCCACCTCTCACCAGCTTTCCTTACCTTAGCCTACCGTCTTCTTCCAAACTTTCTCACTCCCCACTCACCTTCTTCATCTCCTCCCGCTGCAGAAGTGAATATGGCACACCAATTCCGCACTGTCGCTTACTTCGTCAACTGGGCCATCTACGGCCGTAAGCACCGGCCTCAAGACCTACCCGTCGAGAAGTTGACGCATATCTTATACGCCTTCGCCAACGTACGCCCAGAGTCCGGCGAGGTCTATCTAACTGATACCTGGGCCGACACAGACATTCACTGGGAAGGCGACAGCTGGAACGACGTCGGCACCAACTTGTACGGCTGTCTCAAGCAGCTCAACCTTCTCAAGCGCAGGAACCGACAACTTAAGGTCTTACTCTCCGTCGGCGGCTGGACCTACAGTAGCAACTTCAAGCAGCCGGCATCTACACCTCAAGGCCGTGCCAACTTCGCCAATTCCTGCGTCGAGCTGATCAAGAACTTAGGCTTCGACGGCATAGACGTGGACTGGGAATATCCGCAATCGCCGGCCGAGGCCGCCGACTTCGTCGCCTTGCTGTATGCCGTGCGCGAGGCCATGGACGCGTATAGCCGCACCTTGCCCGCGCCGTACCACTTCGAGCTGACGGTAGCCTGCCCAGCCGGCGCGCAGAACTTCACTAAGCTCGATATCCAGGGTATGGACCGGGTGCTTGACTTCTGGAACTTGATGGCGTACGACTACGCGGGGTCGTGGGATTCGGTGGCGGGACACCAGGCGAACCTGTACCCGAGCGCATCTAACCCGCGCGCCACGCCCTTCAGCACGGTCGCCGCCGTTGATTACTACCTATCGCGAGGCGTAGCGCCCAGCAAGATCATTCTCGGGATGCCTTTATACGGGCGCGCATTCCAAGGTACAGATGGTCTAGGAAGCGGATACAGCGGTGTCGGCGAGGGAACCTGGGAGAACGGCGTGCACGACTACAAGAAACTGCCTCTCCCTGGAGCTACGGAGTATTTCGACCGCGAAGCCAGGGCCAGCTATTGTTACGAGCCCAATACACGGACATTGGTCAGCTACGACACGGTGGACATGGCGCGGACGAAAGCATGGTGGATCTGCGAGGAGCGACGGCTAGGTGGCGCCATGTGGTGGGAGAGCAGTGCCGATAAGGAGGGAAGGGAAAGCTTGATCGGGAATGTGGTTGATGTGTTGGGTGGACCGGGGGCGCTGGACCGTAGGCCAAATTTGATCGAATATCCGTATACCAAGTATGAGAACCTCAGGGCTGGGTTTCCTAATAACTAACTAAGATGGAGATAATTGAGCTGGAAACAAGGGGAAAATGAAGGCGCATAGGGGGGTCTATAGAATGTCTATGGGTTACATGGATTCGGTTCCATGGAATATGAGCGTTTGCTCTGATGGGTTCGACATATATTTACGATAGACGACTGGTAGTTCACCAGATACAAATGACCTACGCACGCGCAACGTGGCCGTATTCGGGTCTATGAACAAAAGAATCAATAATTCGTCTTCAGAAGTCTTTCCTTTGTAAAGGGAAATATCTGTGCTGTCGTATATGTGAAGATAGTAGTGCATGACTAGAACTTCATGATAGCTTCGAGTAAGCATTACGAAAAGCGGATACCAGGACTTTATTCGAGAGCAAGTAATTTTTATTGGGGATCCTACTTGATCCGTGGCTTGACTACCTGATCTCAAAGGAGGACTAATAGTATAAGATTGCAGATTACATATTAGTTAATAGGTGCTAGAACTAGGAGTATTGAGGCCATGCAATAACATTTCACGATCTAGAAATAGTAGTATAAGAACTAGTGCTTGTGCATGAATTCGTATTCATAGAAACTGAGCTAAGTCATCCATGTCCTATATGATTCCCGTAAGCCCGTTCCGATGTTCCGAACTCCTAACCGTGTACACTCCAAAACGACCCGATAAGCATTTACTGCTTGTCGAAGACGTAGGTAAGGTGGCATCGACCACAGTACTGTCGGTCCTGCATGGCAGCCATGAAGACACCAGCACCGCACTGTTTGAATGGCATTAGTATATTGATTCATAGCTGTTCTGGACAGGAAGTAACTCACGGTGTCAGCAGGACACTCGCGGCGGAGACGCTCAATCTTGCCATCGCCGTCGACCTTGTAATACTTAAGCACAGCTAACTTGGTCTTCTTGCGCTTGTGCTTGATCTTCTTGGGTGTAGTGTAGACCTTCTTCTTGCGCTTCTTGGCACCACCACGGAGGCGGAGCACAAGGTGGAGGGTGCTCTCCTTCTGGATGTTGTAGTCGGAGAGTGTTCGGCCATCCTCGAGCTGCTTGCCGGCGAAGATCAATCGCTGTTGGTCAGGGGGGATTCCCTCCTTGTCCTGAATCTTAGATTTGACATTGTCGATAGTGTCGCTAGACTCCACCTCGAGGGTGATAGTCTTGCCCGTGAGGGTCTTGACGAAAATCTGCATGATTGCCTGTTGGGGGGGGTTAGATGTTAGAAATGAGTGCCAGAGAGTTAAATTTGGGGGTATTCGTGATGCGCGTGGGAATGCGACCAGACACTGCGGCGACGCAATGAAATGCGTAGAAGCACGAATGGCATCGCGAAGGGGTTCATAAATCATTGAGATTGTATGAATAGAGGCTCTTGATATGAGAAGACGTACCTAGACAATATCGCTATTGCCGTCCTAAGCAACCAGATGAGTTTTAGTTTGAGGAAAGAAAAAAAAGTAGGAGGGGAGTTGGAGCCTCGAAAAGTTATGGAAGTACAATTTGGTGGTGGTGGGGTGGGTCTCCATCAGAAAATGATTAGGTAATTCAGCTTGGATTACCGGTAGAATCACGTGCTAGGGTTTCTTATCCTACTTGCCCTGTCGCACCTGTTTGCAGTAGCTACATACCTAATTTTGCCCCTCCATCCACTGACTACACTCTGATTGGCCCAATTCTTTCTCCTTTGCACTGGAGCGCCTCTAAACAATTTTGTACCTAGACAAAGTTGCGCGCACCAATTTCAACACAGAAAACAACTCCTCCAAATCCACCAGCCCAACTTTCTCTTTTCGACAACTTCCAACCAGAAAGTCCTGTACGTGCAAATCTTGTGTCCCCGTGTCTCTCCGCCTTGACTCTTGTCAATTACCATTCTAACATTGTAGGATAATAGAGAACACCGTCATCATGGTCAAGAAGAGAAAGAACAACGGCCGCAACAAGAAGGGCCGCGGCCACGTCAAGCCCATCCGATGCAGCAACTGCTCGCGATGCACCCCTAAGGACAAGGCCATCAAGCGCTTCACTATCCGCAACATGGTCGAGTCCGCCGCTATCCGTACGTCTTTCCCCCGCCCCTCAGGTATTAATCATGAATCATGAGCCAAACTAATTGACTTTGCTCGCAGGTGATATCTCGGACGCCTCCGTCTTCGCCGAGTACACGGTTCCCAAGATGTACCTCAAGCTGCAGTACTGTGTCTCTTGTGCTATCCACGGCAAGATTGTCCGGTACGTCGTCCCGTTTAGGAGACCGACTACGCGCTCATCAGCGGGCAGCGTATGCGCCTGAGATGAGCCTTGGTTGAACCTCGAACGAAAACAACTCCTATTCCTCCCCTCCTCGATCTCGAACTATACCCGCTAACAATCTATCTCTAGTGTCCGATCGCGTGTTGGCCGCCGAAACAGGGCCCCACCCCCGCGTGTGCGTTACAACAAGGATGGCAAGAAGGTGACTCCCACCCAGACTGCCAAGGTTGCCTAAATGCTTCTTTTCGGTGTCTAGGGGAGTGATAGGGTCTGGGACGATGAATCTGGTCATCGGACATGGTTTCACTTGCATGAAAAACGGGTTTCGGTATGATTACTACCTCAGATAATGACTTATGAATCGAGTCATATTGCCACTACGTAAACAACTGCATTTTATTGGCCATGCATAACTACGGCATTTGCCCTCTATGACCTAGTTTCCCCATCAAGATGTGTATTTCAGACTTCAGTCTAGCTAGCTGGGCTTTGAAGACTAATATATTAGTCAAAGGCGCTCTATTTAACTTGACTATATAATCACCGCTTTAATTCAATATCGCCAAAAGCTTCGTGAATTGAACGATATAGTTAGTAAACTTCACCATCAAAGCAATTCAACGTTGGTCTAGTAGGATTAAGAATCAATAGCTAGATAGTATCTCTGGTATCATCCAACCTTCCATGTACAATCTAGAGTTAACTACTCGTAGAGACAGACACAAAAATTAACCAAGCCCTGTTATTACGAGGCTTGACGATGGAGGGTTAAGAGTTCAAGCCTCGAGACTACATAATAAGTAGGAAACAAAAAGGAAAACTTTAAGCTTTAAGGAACATCCATCCATCATTGCACAGATGGAATAGAGCAAAAAGTTGGACGAGCAGGGAGTCGAACCCTGGACTTCTCGCATGCGAAGCGAGCACTCTACCACTGAGTTACACGCCCTTCTAGGTGGGTGGGGAAGCTTTAAAGTTACTTCCTTCTCAGTGGTTGATAATTTTGCTAATAGAGCATATATAGCATAGTAAGCCAGGTTAGTTAGATCATCAGGAGACCGACCAATACAATCGAGCCTTACGTTTCTAGCACGGGTAGACGGTCATTACACACGCCTGGCTTCCTATGAGAAAGTTCTAACCGAGGGGGCAATTGGCAGGTAACCTAGGTCCACGTTACACCGATCATCATGATATAAAACAGGAATCAATCAAAACGTATATTCATATTCCAAACAAGCTTCGCTCGAGCGCGCATTTGAGTAGGTATTCATATCATTACGCGTCCACCATTCATCAAATCCGTGATAGACATTGCGTTAACCGTCAGCCCAAACATCGTAGCCCTTTGCGCTTTGCGCTAAAGCGTTCATTACACAAGCAATAAATATCATACGTATTCTAAACGAAGTCATTTAACCCTTCACGAAATCACGGTCTGGCCGTGTTGCTGTTGTTGCTGTTGCTGTTGCTGTTTCGCCATCGCACCGCGAACGATAAAGTCGCGGTTCTCGATAGTTACGCTCTTGGTCATGTGGTTGACTTTGTATACGCCGACTAGTCGGGCAGCAAGCTCGAACATGTTGTTTCGCAGCGAGATGACCACGAATTGTGCGTTCTTTGTTCGCTCTTTGATGTAGTTGGCCACAATGGACACCTGGTTAATATCGCCGTTAGCAAACATTTCGCAAGACTTAATGAGAAGTCGGAAATGTAGGAGGATAGGAGGATACTCACATTCCTGAAATCCAGGGCGGCGTCGATCTCGTCCATGACGTATAGGGGCGTCGGCTTGTAATGGTGCAGGGCAAACACCAGCGCAAGACTAGATAATGTCTTCTCACCACCACTGAGGTTGCTAATGTTCTTCCAGCTCTTCTTCGGCGGCATGACGGAAAACAGGATACCTTCGCTGAAGGGATCCAAGCTATCGACAAGTTCCAGTTCAGCATTACCACCCATTGTGATCATCTGATACATCTCCTTAAGTCGGAGAGAAATGATGCTGAAGCCTTCCATGAAACCTTCCAGTCTTAACCGGCGCAGGTCGTCGCAACGTTTCTTGGCGGCATCGCGCTGCTGAATGGCACTTGCCAAGTCGGAAGACCGGGCTGCATGCTCCTCGACTCTGCGGCGGTACTCCGATAAGACGCTAACATCCACGTTGACGTTTTGCGTCTTTTCTTCAAGTGCAGCAATCTCGGCTTTAAGAGTCTCCTTGTCCATATCTTGCAGTTCATCCTCCGTGAAGCGCGGAAGTTCCTCAGGTTGTTGTTCCGGCTCTTCCTCTTGCTCCTCTTGCTCCTCTTGTTCCTCTTCCTCCTGCTGTTCTACCTGTTGTTCTGGCTGGTCTTGATGTTCTTCCTCCTCGTCTTCCGCTGTTGCTTTGCCTACCTGTCTAGTCGGCTTCTTGGCAGCCGGGGGTCCGCTCAAATCGCTGACGTTTTGGAGGACGAGTTTTCCTAGCTTCTCATCCCAGTAACGCAGGCGCTTCTGATTTTCGACGAGTACTTTCTGGTTCTCCTCTAATTTATTACGCATCTCAATCTCGACCGCGCGCGTTTCGTTAAGTTCAGATGCCTTCTCATCCAATTCGGATTTTAATGTAGACAGTTCCTTTTTCTTTTCTGCTAGTTCTTCTTCCGCCTCTTCGACACGAGCGTTTAAAGATTCGGATTTGCTGCCCTGATTCTCGACCTCTTCTTCCAGCTTCTCAAGGTCGCGTATTGCGGCTTCCAGCTCTTTGGTGGCCTTGGCGTGGTCTTTTTCAAGCTTCGCCTTGGACTTTTCCGCTTTGGCCTTCTTTACCTCAGCGTTCGATGTCTCCTCGTTATGAGAGGCGATCTCTTCCTTGATAGCATCAACCTTTGTGCGCTGGGCACGAAGCTTCTCTCCGCCGACTTCCATGATCTTGTCTTGAAGCTCTTTAATCTCTGCTTCCAAGCCTTCGGTTTCGGCGTGGAGTTTTGACACCTCCTTGTTCAACTTGGAGATCTCCTTTTGTAGTACAGCGACTCTGTTATCGTCAGACTGCGATGGTTGCTGCTCTTTACCCAGCTCCTTGATACGTCGCTGGGAATCCACGAGGTTTTTCTCGGCGCTTTGAATCTCCAAGCCAATTTTTTGCATCTTGGTATCTAACTGAGGGATTTGATCTTTAAGATACCTCAAGCGCGACTCGAGCTCTCGTTGGTGATCCTGGAATTCCTGGAATTGTTGCTCAATAGCGTCACGGTCGTTCTCAAGCTTGGTGACTTGCTCCTTAGACGTATCAGCCACAAGCTTACTCGACATCAAGCCTCTCTTGGCGGTATTTCCACCTCCAGACATAGTACCACTCGTGTCAATAAGTTCTCCATCAAGTGTGACTACTCGCCATCTCTTGGCACCATATGCAATCCGGTTTGCCTGAGCTAGGTCTTTGGCGACAAGAGTATCTTTCAGCGAGCGGTAGAAAGCAGGGCGAAATTTTTCTTCTTTAGCTTTAATCAGGTCGAATAGGCGTGGTGCATTCTCAGGTGTTTGGATAGGCTGTAAATCGGGCGAGCGCAGCTTATTCAAACATATAAAGTGACCACGCCCGAGGTTAGTCTTGCGAAGATATTCGATGCATTGCTGACCGGTCTCCACCGTGTCGGTAACGAAGTTGTCAAGAGATGGGCAGGCCGTAGAGATAGCAACGTCATATTTCTCATCAATCGTACCGAGATTCCCAAGACGGCCGTGAAACCCATCAATTCGTCCCGATTCCTTCATTCGCATTAGTGCGGTAAGCACATTGCCTCGTGTTTGCGTCTGAGAAAGGCTAGATCGCGCTTCTTCTGCCTTTTGCCGAGCATTTGAAACCTTTGCACGAGCTTTGGGTTCCATTTGGACCAGACTTTCGAGGTCGGTCACAACCTTTTTTGCTTCTTTCTCTAGCTTTGCCTTTTCGGCTTGACACTCCTTAAGTTCTACCAATTTAGCTTTCCGGCCTTCTTCGATATTAGCAATCTTCGACTGCATCTCTTCAAGTGCTACAGCGCCAGCATTAGCCTTCTCTTCGAGAATGGCCATTTCGGACTTGGCAACAGCAATGGCAGACTGCTTCTGGTTGATCTTCTCTTTCCAAGGCTCTAGGGATTTCTGCTTGGCTGCAATCTGGTCCGAGAATCCTTGCGTCTTGCCTTTTAAGCTATCTCGTATCGTTGCAAGTTCCGCCTCTTCTTCCTGCATACGCTCCTCAAGAGCGGCGATCTCCTTGACACGCGAAGCAATCTCTTCGGTGCATTGCTCAGCAGTTTCCTCGGCTTCCGCTGCAGACTTTTCGGCATTAGCGATCGTCTTCTCAAGCTTTTTCTGTTTGTCAGTCAAGAATTTGCGTTTCTCATCGAATTTGACTCTTTCCTGCTCGAACTTAGAGGCCTCCTTGACGAGGGCCTGGACATTCTTTTCCTGAGCCTCAAACTCCTTAGAACCCTTGGCATAGGCTTTTTGCAACTGCTTAATCACCTGCTCGCTGCCTTGATGCTTCTCAAGTTCGGCGTCAAGCTGAGCCTGCATCTGGCTAATTGCCTCTTCAGTCACGCTCACGTTATTATTGCATTCGCTAATATAAAGCTGATAGAGCGCCGACTGCTTCAGAGTCAAGTCGTTTTCGTCGCGGATAAAGGCCAAAGCTTTATTCTTTTTATCCTCGAGACCGTTCTTCTCCTTTTCGACATGCTGAACACGACCACTCTTCTCCATACAAACTTCATTAAGGGTTTCTACTTCCGCTGCTGCCTCTTCGATAGGCGTTTTGTATTTAGAGGTACCAATTATATCTTCTAAATATTCTAGTAGACCATCCTCATGCTCATTGCCAGCCTTAGCCTTCATCTGAGCAATTGATTCGACCTCGCCTTGCAGGATGAGAAAACGCTTATGGTCGAGATCGATTCCTCGGTCGCGTAGTAGAGTGGTCACTGTTGTGAAATTAGACTCGCCTCCGTTAATGTAGTATTTACTCGAGTTATTCTTGAATGCTTTTCTCGAGATGATAATTTGGGAGTTAGGAATTACTTCCGTTCCGCCCCCGGGCTAGATTTAAAATCAGCATGGCATCCCTATGCAGTATCACATCATATTAAACTAACCAGGTCCATGACCTCCTGGAAATGAACAGCCACTTCACAGTGATCTAGGTTTGGGTGAGCCGCGGAGTTGTGGATCAAAGCAGATATCTTGCCCTGTCGCATCTTACTTGCCCTAAATCCAAAGACGAAAAGAAGTGAATCAATGACATTCGATTTACCGGAACCGTTGGGTCCTACTACCGAAGAGAAGGAGGAATGGAACGGGCCAACCTCCTGTCTTCCGGCGTAACTCTTGAAGTTGGTCAAGATCAGGTATGTGATAACAATACGAGCTCTGGGCCCTGTATCTTCAACGGCGGGCACTGCCATCTTACGTGACTTCAGAACGATATCCATAGGCCTCTCTAGGATAGTGTCCATCGCCCGAATGGGCTTAACCTGAGTGATAGTCTCATCTGGGTCCTGCTGTTGTTGGTTTACGCTCTGGGCGGTGATATCAGCCAGAGGCGTGCCGTGAAGTTCGGATGGTTCCTCAGACTGAGCGGGTGTTGGTATATGAGGCTGACTATCGGGAGTAGCCTCGGGCGTGTGCTCCTTGACGGGTGTGAGCTCCTTGATAACTTTTCGCGGCGCAGCGCTCTTCCGTTTTCTTGGGGTGGCTTTATTGGGAGTTGGCTCTGGGCTGAGTATGGAAGTGGCAGTATGGTCGAAATCAGGGATCTGGCTCTCTTCGATGGATGGCTCTAAGGCAACGCTTGCGGTGCTCTTCCTTGGACGGCCTCCACGCGGTGTCGCAGGCACCGTAGACTTTCTTCTGCTCTGTGTTTGACGACGCGAGGTCCTAGCGGTTGATGTCTCAGGGGCGAATTCCTCCTCGCTTTCTTCTTCTTTTATTTTTCTGGTAGTATTGGCGACCTCTTCCTCTTCGTCTTCCGATTCAACAATAGCTGTGCGCCGAGCCGCTGCAGCACGACGAGTCGGTCTGGTAGACATTGTTGATCAAGTTGAGTTACTCTAGGGTAACGAAATCTGTTATACTTGGGTTACAAATAATAGGGGTGGGATAAATTTGTCGGCTAGTTGTCGTCGTTATCGGTATGATTGTCGCCGTAGCACGTTTGATTGCTTAATTGATAATTGATAGCGGGCAGAATAAATTTAGGTGCCCGTGTCTCGGGTAGAAAGTAAACAAAAACAACTTGCAGGTTTATCCCCCACAAACCCCCACCACAATCGCTAAAGGTACCTAATATATTGTACCTATGTAATTGTACAATCACCGGAATTAGAGTTATTACTAAGCCGATATCAATCAGTAGCGCGTCGTTAGCTTTCTTTCAACAGCTGAACAGCTAAAACAGCTATCCAAACGCGGTTGTTCCTCAGCGTTTTAAACCGATGAATTGCCGGCGCATCTGCATTTTACAGTCTTCCAAGGTTCCCTTTTACAGCTCAAGTTGTCGCGATATAGAATAATTGCATGTACAAGAAGATTCCATTCTAAGGTATTTGTTTATTCGTTGAGAATTTCCAATTATCAAAAATGCTCGATCCCTCCAAGTTCGACCGCATTTTCGGGTCTCTGGATCCATTTCCTTATGACCGCAATGTTATCCAACACCTTGAAGCTTCTCGACGAACTCTTGAGAGTTCCCTATTTATTGATCGAGTGATGAAAGCTCTGAATTTATCAAAAGGTATATATACTTGTCTTACCAGCTAGCATCTCATATTCTAGTTAGTTGCTAATCTTGTTTCTACACGTAGCTGCTAGCCACTACCCTCCCAAAAACAACGACGCTCTTCGACAATTATACAGCCAGATATGCGAGACTAAGAACGCTACCATTCACCACAAGCTCTCAGTAGTATTCTATCTACTACTCGATGTTGACGATCGAAATGGGTCTAACCGGGCTGAAACCCACGCTCAGCGTACCAGCATGCCTAAAAATTACAGGATCTTCATGAAGGGATTATGGCACATGGACGCACTACAATTTGATCTCGCATTACAGTATCTTACACATCCGTCGCTCCAACCTGATTTTGTCGACGATATCATCACCGTCCTTGTCCGCAACGCCAAGAACGGCGACTATAGTCTACCTCTCGCCTATTACCATACAGTTCAACCTATTATTCAATCATCTTCGGCGTTAGAACTACTATTCAATGCCCTCGCGCGATCGAGCGTTATTGATGCTTTCCAGTTTTCACGATCACATGCTGAGTCCATGCGTCGGCAGCTTTTCCAACGCCTTGTCTTATCCGTGTTGGAGTCTGCTCATGACGACGAGTCAGCCGAGAGGGCGCTTGATTTAACTAGCTTACCGTTTGATGCTGAGGAAGAGCAGTGGTTCAGGGAAAGCTTGGAGAGCGGCGAGGGAAAGCGGCTAGCTGTGGCGAAAGATACGCTTCTCATGCGCCGGATTGCTGCTGGCTATGCTGGATTCGGTGGCGAAGCAGGTACTTGGGCCGTTGTTCTGGAGGGTGTCAAAACGGGAAGTGGCGGACGTGCCCAGGCATGACCAAGTCAAAATGGTTGGATTCTAACAATGATTTCGTGAATGCTGATTACAAAGCGCCGGCGTCAGGTATCTTACTAGACCTTTTTTATGGTATCAAAGAATATTATTCTAATATCTAATGTCCCTCACATAACTTGCGTGTATTTGTCCTTAGCAAGGAGAACGACGGGTAGGACTAGACAATAAATAAGCCCCTATTGGCGTACCCGACGACATTTCACATGCTCTAATTGCGTAGAATCGAAACTGCCGGTATTCGGAATTAATATATTATAATGATAACCAAGTGATTCAAGATAAATTACGCAGAATCATCTGCACATTACTGTAGATGGTTATAAACTGCCAGACGTTATACATCGGCAGTGGTATCTTTGCAAGAGAAAACAGCAGCTACATGATGCGCATCGATAAAGATAATGCAATGTTTGCCAAAAGGAGAATGGAGAATAAGATCATAGCCAGACGAGTTACACCCGATTGAGCTCCGGTTCTAACTCCTATTCGATATATTATAAGCCCCTTACACGACTAATACTGACAGTCACCTTTTAACAGAGTTACGTCCCACGACCCATTAGACTCTAAATCGGTCCCGGCAGACATATTTGCTTTTTAGCTTGGTTAAACTATCCTCAGGAGATGAATTTGGCAACGATAGAACAACCCCTCCTCCATTCATTGTTTCCTCTAAGGTACCTAGACATCGTTCACCGATTAAAAAGTAAGTCTTGCAAGACACGGAATATGTACTTACACAACATTTCAGCTCCTCTTTACTACACCGTATTCCGATATGATATCACATGAACAAAATACTTACGCACCATCAGCTGCCATTGCATGATTTCATGTAAATCTTTAACTATATTGCCTCCGATGAGACATTGTGGCTTCTATAGAGGTGGATTATACGGAACAATAGACTATCGAGATTGGCTAGGATAACACATAGTTATTAAGCATGCGTCTACGATCATGTCTGATCTCGCTGAAACCTAGGCTTGTGTAAATAATAACTAGCTGAGATGTGAAGGCAAGTTCTGACCCGTCCTCGTAGAGTAAAAGCCTTATTTAAGTTTCATGTATTCGTTCAGATCAAGCCCCTCTTCAAATCAATTCGTTTTTCAATCATCTAATACATCGATATATTATAGCATTTGACGCTCTCTAGCAAGATTTTATTACAGTCGGTTCAAAATGGCAGAGTTCGACTACAACTTGTTCCAACAAATCTATTGCCTTTCTATGGCCACTGGCGTCGTCTCGAACAAGGAAGACACGGAAGCAAACCTTCAAGCTGCACTAAAGAAAACTCTTGACGATACCCTTCCACGTTTGACAGGCGCTTGGTCTATCTCCTGGGGACCGAGAGTCTTCAAAGAGAAGCCTGATGAGTCGAAAGGCGGTCCGGACAATGTCTGGTTTGCCGTCATTGATCACACCCAGAAAGTTTGTGCTGTTGCTATTGCAGGTACAGCTTCAAATTCAATTTCAGACTTGTGGCAAGATTTCAATGTTGGTGCAGTCGTGGACTTTGAGGCCTGGGTTGGATCATGGTCTTCTCAAGGCATTCCTAAACCCAAAGAGGACCACTCCAAGCAGAAAGATCCTTCTCGATCTTATTGTGCAAAGGGAATCTGCGATGGCACGTGGCATGTGTTGAGTAATCCTAGCACAGCAGTTAATAGCGGTCTGCGTGTCGATGAGTACTTGCAGCAGCTGGATTCAGATTACACCGTCATCTTCACAGGTCACAGTCTGGGAGGAGCCCTTGCTCCGACTTCTGCATTGGGATTGGCTCGGTCTAAGATTGGCTGCAGAAACACGGTCAAGGTTTTACCGTCCGCTGGTGTGTCTCCCGGAAACGACGTTTTCGCCAATAAGTATTCCGAAGTCTTCACCAAGGACCATCTATCAAGCGAAGACTACAAGGTCTACAACACAGACTTCTATAACATTTACGACATCGTGCCCCAGGCTTGGTCCATCAATCCTGACCACGACAGAAATCTCAATAATATCCTAAACAAGATTCTCCAGTGCAGCGATGACTTTAAGCCTAAAGCAGAAGTATGGGTATCCGTGGCTCGATTTCTGGCCGCAAAGTCACACATGCAGTATACTCCCCTTCCGGGACAGAGTTTCGTTGGTCTTCCACCGCCTGAGAACCCTATCGACAACTGGGACCAAGTGAAAAAACATTTCAGTCAACATCACGTTCTCGCTTATTGGGATGAACTGGGCATTACTGAGTTCATGCATATATTTGAGAAAAAATTCTCGAAGCGGATCGAGGCTCCTCCTGTTCATTAAAGCCCCGGAGCCTGACCAACTCAGTACCAAAATCTACAGGATGTACGCCAAGCCCAGTAGCTAATGATTTGTAGTGATAATCAGTTTAGTGAGTATATTCAGATGAGATCATCAAGAAATGGGGGGGTCGCTCTTTAACTAGGTAAATGCCAAATTTATCTATAGATAGATACACACGCCTTAACCTTTGCCTAAAATGTGAGACGTATCTCTCGTTTCCAGAATTCCTTGTTTATTAGGCCTGTATTCCTTCACGATAACTATATGCAGTTTCCCATCCTGTAGTCACGTTGAACAAATTCTCCTTTTAGCTTACTCCTTCGCGCAATAATATCGTGCCAACTCATGAATACTTGCTCATTAGTAACATATAAGGACTGAAATAATCCCCGAGTAAGGAATTTTTAATCAAACTATTAATAAATTGAGCTGTATAAACGTAGGAGGGGAGATAATGAGAGGAAGAACAGTCGCGCAGGGAGGGCTAAAAAAAGAATGATTATTAAATTAGGTAGGATAGAGGTAGGGTATATAAATAGAAAATATTACGCCTAACGGAAGAGGTAGGGGTTGGGTAATAACAACTAGAGTTACCAGCTGATAACAGTAGTAATAGTTGAATGAAGTTTTCTGATGAATTCAGGGGCGTACCTAAGTTAAGAAATAAAAAGAAAAGAAAAAGAACATGTCCCAAACCCGGGAACTGAACCTGGAGCTGCGTGTCGGGGTATTAGTGGGTTAGGGGTAATTACAAGAGTATATTGACTATAAGAGGGTAGAAAGCCAGGCGTTACTAGTTTAATACTATATATCTTAACATTCACTCTATATATAACATCAATCAAAAGGTATAAAGCCTGACACTGCGGCCCCGTAAGCGGACTTAAGGTTTACTCAAGTGTGAATCTCCGTGTTACCATTATACCAGTTTAGGTTGTAGAGCGATGCTTTAAATGTCTTTTATACGCCTTAGACCAATAACTTTGTAGGTAGTTAGGAACGCCATGACATTTACTAGACCCTACATATGGGAGGCAATACTCATCCACTACTTTCACCCCGACTCCTAATTGTCCACAGTTCATATAATAGCTCCCCTCAGTTTCGATTCGATTCATTTCTATATCGTAGATTAGAGCATAAGTCCTATGCAATCCTTTTAATTAATATATAGTGCTCGAGAGGTGTAACGATCTAGGCTTGGTCCAAAGGTAACAACGTCAATATCGAGGTTTAAAGGGTCTTATTGATCCAGGAGATATTTAGATTGACTACTGACGATTTTCTAAGACTAGCTAGATAGCAAGTTATCCTTATATAGACTATATCGTCAGTACTAGTGCTGAGAAGTCAGGAGGCAAGTTCGGATTCAAAGATGTCACGTCCTGGATTCTCTACGATTCCATATCCGTGTGCCAAGCCCCTCACGGGCCATTCCTTTAATAGGTTCTCATTTAGGCCGCAGGCTTAGTTCGTAACAAGAAGCACGAGGAACTAAATTCGGTGCTGATACCCGACCACCTGGGGATTTAAATTGTAAGACTATCGCCCCAAACCAAAAGCATACGAGGAAAGCTAGGATAGAGAGACTTGCGTGGGGCGAAAGACTTCCAGGCTATTGTAAGCATAGTTATCAGAGGGCCCATCCGTGAAAAATAAGATAGAAGATCGGCCAAAAGAACAATCGGAAAGTAATAAAGACGAGGGCGACAGATCGATCCGCACCTTTAAGATTACCTGATTATAGCACCGCATTGAAAGGGTGGGGGATGCATGATTAGAGACTGGATGGTTAAAAGATGTACGATAAGGAAAAGGCCCATTTACCGAGCCTACATGATACATTTAAAAAGCAAAAGTATACCGAACACGAAAAAGGAACTCCGAATCGGGGAATCGAACCCCGGGCTTGACGGTTCCGCGATTGTTAAATCATTTGAGAGCGTCAAATGTTAGCCACTACACCAATTCGGATTAACAAATTGTTTATTTCTTACTCCTATATGGAAAAGCTATTCATGACGTAATGCTACCGTGGGGCAGTATTACGTAACAGATCATAGACCCATTTTAGTTGAATTCTCTACCAGGGCACGAAGATTTGTGTAACTCAACAAACCTTTTAAGTAACTAAATTACTGGCAGGCACATACTATATATATTAGCTTTAGCTTTAGCTACACCTATAAGAGATCTCCTGGCAGGCGCTAGTCTGCCGGGAGAACTTACACAGGTAATCAACTTCATTGAGATCAATCAAATGCTGGTCTACCAAATGCCTTGGGGAAGAAAGTGACGTTTAAATTAACTTATTCCTTGCTTATCCTTAGTAGTATAAATATCGGGGAGTTGATAATTGCTATTATCCATGCATTCTTTTTTACTCCTTATGGCTATAACTTCGTTATGATTATAATTGCTAAAATGTCTTCGCGAAGTTATTCATGAAACTTAAATACCTACGCCTATTATCCATGCGCAGTTTGGCTTTCAAGCTCAAGCTAATGACTATGTACCATTAAAAACTTTCAAGTATTACGCACAGCCAGTATTAGAAAATTAAATAGTTCATATAGAAGCTAATATATATCAAGATTCGAAGCGTAAACCTTTTCCAATTGTATGAACAACTTAAGGTATAAGTATATAATATCCAACTAGCTTTCACGAAAATACGTTTCTAATCTCATGAATCACGCTTAAACTAGAGAGCAGCTTATTCGAGCCTCTTATTACCATAAGTAAAAAACCTCTAACATACCAAACAACGATTCTTCATATTTGTACTAACAAACGCATCCAGTCATCCCTCATCCGCATCTCACTCACCACCACGGTAGTGACCATCATGCCTGGCCTCTTATTTCGAATATTCCTCATCGGCGTATCAATAACTCTGGCGTATGACTTCGCCACTACGAGACGTAGACGCCTAGAAAGACTCCGACTCCGTTTAGTACCATGGTTGGGTATTCTACCACATAGACAAGGTGACAATATTGGAGGACGAAATATTCTTGCCGGATACGTCCGCGTCGGCGTGAATCGATGGGCCTGGGTTATCCAGGATGCTTGTGTATTAAGGGTTCGGCGTCAGTGACCTAAAACACGGAAGAAGGATCACTACAGAAAGGGAATTTTCCACTCACCTTGACGATACTCACCCTTTGTTATCACCTGGTATAGAATAGCTCTAAGAAACTGTATAATGGCTAATTAAATATTAGACATTATCTCTTGTGATGCTCATATATGCATGATTAATATTCATTAGGTATAAATACGTGTAACTACATTTTATGCGGTGACCCTAGTAGCAAGCTAGGTATATTTTCTCAGCCGCATTTCAACCAATGATATATGTAACCTACATAAATAGGTATAATGTAACCATGCGGATGAGGCAACCTGTGCCGCAGGAAAGTGGCGCTGCCGCAATCCTTCTAAGCCCTGCGACCCAAGTAATGCCACTTGCATGCTGGTTTATTATGAGTCTGCTGGGATAGAATCAATGGAATTTCACATTAACTCATGACTATACTTTAAATCACGATATTGAGCCATTTTACGAATAATTCCAACAATCAATATGGCCGATCCGCTGTCAATGGTTGCTAGCGTCATAGGCGTCGCTGGGCTTGCTATATCTACATCACGAGCCCTTATTTCGCTTATCCAGGAGATGACCGATGCACCACAGGAGATACTCCATATTCGCCGCGACGTGCAGAACCTTTCCGCGGTGCTTGGTTCTCTCCAAGATATCTGCGCTAAATATGATTTAAAATCGGGGGATCTTGCGCTGGAGAGTAGTTTAACAGAGTGTATTAACCTATGCCAAGACAGCATGCAATCAATCCATATACTTATAGCGCCTCTAAAAGGGTCTAGTAGAAGAAGTCCGATAAGGATGATTGGTTGGGTGATACGGAAAGGTGAAATCAAAGCGCTGAGGGAGAGACTTCAGGAGGGTAAAACAAGTTTGAACATCACAATATCAGTAATAAATGGGTTCGTGAGCCTCTATTCTTATCACAACTACCCCATTGTCCAAGCTATACTAAGTCGAGCGCAGATTCCTCGAGGGTAAAGGCCAGGATGAGATCAAGAGTGATGTCCGCAAGGTCTACGAGAAGCTTTCTATTGAGCTTCGTAGCCGAGACAGCGGAAAGAGAGTCCGAAAGAGGATGGAAGATGATGTCGCGAGCGTTTCGGCCTTTGGAGGACGGCGTCAATCCATATCTCAATCAACAGACGCCGCATTTGTTTTGGACAGGTACTTCGATCAATTACCAGGACCCTCGAAACCTGCATCCCCTCTAGATTATCAATCCGGTTCGCAGACATCCAGTGAAGTACTCCTAAGTCCGTTCTCAGCAGAGCCAATCACTTTGCTTGACGCAGTTAGAGCCAGGAATAGCGACGGGGTTATCCGTCTCATTTCAAGCGGTTATCCCACGGATGAGAGAACGCAAGATGGCCAAACAGTGCTTCATTTCTGCGCCATATATAATGATGCGGAGATTGCCCAACTCCTGCTCAACCATGGTGCTGATATCAACGCGCGTGACAATCAGTTACGTTCTCCTCTAAACGTTGCTCTCTCATCCGAAGCATTGACCGTTGCCAACGTCTTAGTGCAAAGGGGATGCTCTCTTACGGGATCCACTGACATGATTTTCCCCTTGACTCAAAGGATAGAAGAGATACCCGTCATTAGACCACTACTTAAATCCCTGGCGCCAAAATTCAACAAGTCGGCCTCTGGTCCATACCTTGTCCATCAAGCTCTCGAAACCAACGATCTCCGGAGTTTAGAAATCCTTCTTTCTGCGGGGTTCGACCCAAACATCAGAGACAAATATGGTTAGTGGTGATTATTACATGAAATCTGGACTGAGTTTGAAATTAACCAATATATATTAGGCCTTCCCCCATTATATCAAGCGATGATGCAACAGCAAAAGGAAGCCGTTCGGTTATTACTAACCCATGGTGCTAATAAGAACGACTATCTGCCACCTGAAACGGAGGATAAGCTTGATGAAAGCATTCGCTCTCACCAGAAAATGGCAACCTTTTTCAGCAATGGATATGTCCCGTTAGAAATTGCCGCGAGGGTACTAAGAGACGTTGAGATGACCCGCATTCTACTGGAAAGCGGAGCTAATATTAATTATGTCTACCCAGGCGACGGTAAGTAATGAGGATGTGCTTCCACTATGAAACCTATCTCACTAACATATTTTAAGGCGGTGTAGTACTAAGTGGCTTGGGCGACGAGGAGTATTTCGAATGTGCCAAGGTTTTAATAGACAGTGGCGCGGATATGCATATCAAAGCTGACAACGGAAGAGACCCCTTTCTCTGGGCGAATGCGTGTTCAAATACGAAGCTGGCAGACTATATGCTTTCACACGGAGCCGATGTCAACCATTTCTACTACGACGATTACCCAACTGCTCTGTTTCTGTGCGTGGATTGGGACTCTAGAGAAAATGCTGAGGTCCTAGTAAAGCACGGTGCTGATTTGACGATAAGGAATAAGTCAGGAGAGACCGTATTGGATATTGCTCGGTCCGCTCAACACCACGAAATGGTAGCGATACTAGAGCGTGCTGTTCAATTGAAGCCTGATAGTACAACACAATGAATGGAAGTCTAATATCGGATCTAAGATGCCCAAAGGAGCAGCGATAGTTCTCTGAAACAGTTATTACCGCAACCTGATCAGAGACACAAATCACTAACCTAGGCTACATAAATTCTGAATCATAACATTTCCCGCCATGTCTGTCTTATTTAGTCTTGTCCCAGTCATCTCGTCAACCTGCTCCCTGTGGTTCGCCTAGGACTAATACGAGCTCCTGATGCTATTCCGCAAGCCAGATATACAGACGCTAAGCAACAGGCTACTCCCATCGTACTTCACGACATCCTTTAATCGCGGCGCTTCTCGAGTTATCGTCCTCCTTTCTACTACCATTATTTCGTGTGGTACAATTCTACGACGTTCTCCTGGAACGGTTTTAGCTGACCGGGGTGCCTACCCTTGGTACGTTGCAGGCATTTCGACCTAATTAAGCCTGATAGATATGTTAGTGATAATGAGGATTTGCTATAGGTCTCTTGTTTGCCGTAGGGCATCAGTTGTGGGATCCGTTCATTCTTCCTAGTATTCGAGCTATCCAGGGAGATGCAAAAGAGAACAATATTTCCGAGCTTGACAGCTGGATTCGTGTCCATATATGGCGAAGCCTTACTGTCGACTTGGCAGCTTGGGTTTGCTGCGTCGTTGCTACCGCCAAGCCTTTGTCCAATGAATGAGTTGTAGCTTTCGGCGTATAAAAGATGGCAATGTTACTGAATGCGGATAATTTAAGATCAATACTTAAGGTCGATGTAGTTTAAGTATGGGCCAAATAGGGGTGGCTCAGTTGCTCAAGCAAAGTTGAACAAACATATTAATCTGGTCTAAGTACCTAAAGCAGTCGATTGATGCGCAACCAAGTGAAATATACTCAAGTGTTGGATATACCACGTATGAAACCCCTAATCTCCCCAGCGACAAGAGGCGGTAAAGCTAATATGTCTGGAATACCGAGTTATTGTATAGGAATATTAGGAAAATATCGTAGCTCTAAGTCCTGTAGAATTTATATGCGTGACGAAAAAAAGGTACGATGGTTGAATAAACAGGATTAACCAACTATAGCAGATTGTTAACAGATATCCTGTATCAAGCTTAACCCTGTAACGAATAGCTGCGCACGATTTGGATTTTGTATTAGTATTATGCAGAGGTAAACTCACCATCTAGAATATCACATATGCTTTCATAATTAGATTTAGAGAATATTTCTTGAATTAATGTGTATATACAAGGTTATTGCCACTCCTAGCAACATGATAATTAAAAACTTTGAGTTTTTAGCACAAGAATTCACCTAGCTTCAAATCCTCTCTCAGAGACACGCACTACTTATGATAATATTGCTTTGATCTTATAGGTAACCGGCTTAGAACCGATTTCCTCTTGATATTCGTGGTAAGAGCGTATAAAATCTCTGCCTACATAGTCGGTAGTATGGCTTTGGGACCACCAGGAAGAGAGGTGGGAGTAAACCTTCATTGAGACCTAAGCTAATTCTCCGCCAAAATATTCCGATCATTGATATCGTACCAAATAGCCTCAATAGGCAAACACTGCGGAAGCCAATTACCAGACACCTTTGTCACCGCTCGTCCCAGACTCCCTATGACCAGGCCAACAACAATCTGCGAATGACAATATTTACAAAATCCGCGTTATGCATCTGTTCGATTATAAATGCCATGTCTTATTTCCTCAATGTATCGCATTCTAATGCACTCGGGTGGAACTGCCACAATTACTTCCATCTCATTGAACAAAACTCCAAGTACTTCCAGACTATTATAGATATGCTGCGACCAAAAGATGAACCGCGGCCTCTTGAGTGCCGATCGTGACATTATCATACGGCCCCTGCCACTGGAAACCATAAAAATTAGACCCGTTCCGCGCATTCTCGTACGCAGTGACAGCATTGTGCGCGATGAAAGAGCTATAGGGGTGGTCATCCAGCACAGCGTTGAGTTTAGCCAGCTCCCGGATGAAGATACCTTTAAACGACGTACCGTTCGGCTCGCATGCTGTTTCGTCGCTGCAGGGTTCCGTCAGGGTTCCGTTCTTAACTAGTAGCGCGCTGCTGACTGTGGCGTCTGCTATCAGCTGCGCTTCGTCGAGGTACGAACTATCTCCTGTGGCTTTGTATAGCTCGACGAGGCCGCCTAGGATCACACCTTGGTTATATGTCCACGTTGTCCTTCCGTTGTTGACACAGGCGGCGTCATCCGTTAGCCCGTCGTTAACAAGGTTTTCGCTGTTGATCATGCCGCTATTATTGAACCATTCCCACTCTTGTAGACTGTGGTTTAGGTACGTCATGTCTCCTGGGACGAGGTTGTGCAGTTTGGCCGTAAGCTCTAGGTAAAGCTCATTGCTAATGGCATTATGATAAGTCCGACTTGGAATACTCCAAATAAGTCCACCTGAACAGGTTGTGGTGTTCCAGTACTTGTACATATAGGCCTCATCTTCCTGGGCAATAAGCAAGTATTCTTCATCGTCCGTGAGCTCGTATAGGCTGGTCATTGCAAGCGCCCACCAGGCCGTATCATCAGTACTGTCAGCGCGGAAGTCGCCATCTCCATCCGGCCACCAGCTGAGAGGTGCCCGCTGAATTTTGACAGTGTTTAGTGCTTGGGGGAGATATTCGTGAGATCCGGACTTGATCATGTATTCTGTGAGAGCCCAAAGGGCGACACCACTCTGCCACCAAGACGATCCTGGATTGTTAGGATCCCAAAGGCCTGTCTTCTCATCGTATAACGCCATCATAGCATCTACCGCTGCCTTAGTCGCGCCTGAG
Organism: Daldinia decipiens; assembly: GCF_022478715.1. Classification (NCBI taxonomy): domain Eukaryota; kingdom Fungi; phylum Ascomycota; class Sordariomycetes; order Xylariales; family Hypoxylaceae; genus Daldinia; species Daldinia decipiens. The sequence continues at coordinate 378,343 of NW_026054572.1, read as the reverse complement.
GGTATCAAATCCCGCCTAACTGCTGCCCCAGAAGCCAGGGAGGATAATGAAAGGCAGCATGCCGCCAATGATAGGAATGGCAACATATCTATGTACTTGTAGAATGGTAGTATACTGGGCTCGAATGAATCCTTGATAACCCAACAATGCTTCACGATGTGGTATTCGTAAAGAGCTATTCGTAAATATTTGGAGAAACTGCCGTACAGCCGGTAGAATAGCAGATTGATTGCCTCGTTCGAAGCCAAACCCAGATGCTTTATATATAGAAATAGTCCACATGCGCATCGTTTATATGAGAAGTTTAAACGTGACGTAAGATTAGCAGCCCAGTCATATTTCCCTAATGCCGTCGTGGGCTCGGTGGCTTTCCCTCGATCCGATGCAACACTTAAGCGCCGCACGCAATGTCCGTCCCCTATTCAAGATTTGTGCCATGCGAGTCTATTGCCAAGCTTAAATAGTGTTCGCAGTCTGTTAACAGGACGGATACGAAAAAGCCACCCGCCGCGGTTCGCTCCCCCCCCTGTCCGCCCTAAGAGATATGAGTAGGCACTTATCTGGTGGCATTTGAGTTATCGGATCTGGGTTGTCCTGCAGGAACGTATGATTGGTAGGATCTACCACGTGTACCTGACATAAATTTTAAATATTCGTCAGCCGTCATGTATCCCGGATGACTTATAAACACCACAGTATAGAGGAATAAGGGGTAGGTCGTAGTGAGAGGGCCCGGCTCGAAGCATAGCTTCTGCTGTCGAGCGTGTGACAGCATGAATACGGAGGGTCACAACCCCTTGCATCAATATCAAAACTAGGAATTTAAATTTGAATCATGATTTAACCTGCATGTAGGTTGCACCTAGAGCCTAAATTTGCATATAGATCAGATAATAATTGATATAATTATTTATATATCTTAACGCACACGTGACACTCCCTTTCTACGAGTCTATATACGCATTACCGTTATTTAAATCCAAAGGAACGATCTTCAACTGCAATCTCAACGGTTAGGCTGATCCGCGATCTACTGCAAGTCATCTACGCGGCGATGCCAATAAGCGCCAATAGAGGTAAAGATCGACAAGGACAGCAGGTAGTATTCTTGGTGGAGTAGAAAATTGACCAGTACGCATTATAAACAACGCTTACCTCTCAACCTATCAACGAATATAGTCGTAGAACATTATTTGCGATATCATCTAATGTTGCGAAAATTAGCTTTTAGTTCAGTTGGGTAAAAACTATTTGGTTGCCTCCAACGAAGCAGCTTAGCTTGGTTGGGTGAACTGACAGACAGACTAAACTTTATATCGATGCTAAAGAGAGCTAAAGATGGCTAAGACTATTAAGCGGAGTAAAATCGGACTTATTAGTGTATAGAAAACATCTGATCTGGACAAAGCCACATGCAAGACGGGCGGGGCCTCTCATCCTTAATTTATCAATATTCATTGCTTTTAGACTTTTTTATGTAAGGGACTGTGGTGGGATTACGTAACTACTAGCTATACTGAAAATTATTGGGCCTTGCCCAATAATTATCACTTAACTTAATACAACATCATTCCACCCTTTGAGGACCATGATTATGATGAATTTCGTGTATTAATGTTTTCCCGGGTTTCCTTTTGCCTTTTACATAAATTGCTATCATTGTCAAGAGTAACGCTAAAGAATGATCCCAATCTTGTAAGCTACGATAGCTAGTGTGCGGTAGGCATTGCAGAGTTCGGCAATTTGGTTGGCAATTGTTTTTACAATGACTTCTGGTATATGTTGGGTGTTGATGCCCTCTCTGATCTAAAAAAAGCTCACGGTGCTGGAAATTTGACCTCGTAGTTCCGGGATGACTCGAGACAACAAGATATGTCTTCCCTATCCCCGGTGTTCCCCTAATCCAGAGCGCAGGATATTTCATGAGAACCCATTTTTGAAAATGCGTCTGCTTTAGAAGCCAGTTGACCAACGGCTTGATCCTGCAATTATTGATGCTGGCGTGTAATATCTCGTTGTCCTGAGCTACAACCGTATTGAGCTATCGTTGAAGTAGATCTTGGTTCTTGTCAGCCTTTTAAGCGCTAGTTTATGCGCTATGTTGTAGCATAGGTCATTGATATGATAAAGGCAATTTCCATTCTCACCATCTTACTAAGTTGGTTTAATATATTTTGTTTTTTTCCTTAACGGCATGTTACATTCTCTCTTTTTTATTGCCCTTGCCGAATAACTGTTTTAACTTTATAAAATAAATATAAAAGTAAGTAAAAAAGTTTAATTATAAGTTTATAAAGTTTATAATTTATAATAATTATATAAAAAATTAATAATAAATGATGAGATTACGTGATGATGACATCACGATAACGATAACGTAAATAAAATAGTTTAACATAGTTTATTTTTTTTATAATATAATTTTAATTTTTTTTATTTATAATAATTATTAATATTTAATAGTTTTATTTTACCGACGGTTTAAAAGCTTTTAATATAATATAATATTATATTTTTTATCTTAAAAATTATAATTTAATTGTTAATAATTTAATTGTTAATAATTTTATAATTTTTAAACTATAAAATTAAATATATTTTTTAATATATTTAATTAATTATTATTTTATTATAAATTCATTTTTAATATATTTAATTTATAATTATTTAATTTTTTATAAAATGGAATAAATTTACCTTATTAAAATAAGTAAGTAAAAAGATAATATTTTTAAAATTGTTATATTTTTAAAAAAGCATCTTTTTTTATTTACGGTATAAAAATTATAATAAAATTAAATATAATAAATATAATTTTATATTAAAACTTTTAAAATAATTGGTATTAAATATAATAAATAATTATAATTAATTTAATATATAAAAGATTTAAATAAAATATTTGAAAAATATAATTTTAAATAAATAAATAATATTTATAAATTTTATTAAATATTTAAAATAATAAGAAAATATATATTATTTATAATAATATTATTAAAATAAAAGTATATAATTATAATTTATTAAATAAACAAACCGATAATTATATTATTATTATTATTAAATTTTTTTTTAATTTTTTAAAGATTTATTTATAAAGATTATTATTATTAAAATTGTAAGAAATTTTATTATAAAATATAATTATAAATAATTTTATTATTAATTATAAAAATATAAAATTAATTATTAAAATTTTAAATTTATATATATTAAAGATAAATTTTATTTTTTAAAATATATAAGTTTTTAATAAGATCACATAATGAGACTACAATAATAATAATATAAATAAGATAATTTAACTTATTTTTTATTTCCATAAATTAAAAAGACTTTATTTTTTTTATTAATATAATATTAACTTTTTATTTATAATAATTTTTAATATTTAATAGCTTTATTATTAATAACTTAAAGGCTTTTAATATTATATTATATTATACCTTTTATTTTAAAAATTATAACTAATTTATCCTATAGTTTTCTTTTGTTTATTTATTTTAAATAATTGAAATAATAAATCTTTTATTAATTATTTTACAAAGATTTAAATTATAAATGCCGCGAAGTAATTTTATAACGTTTAAAACCTTAAAGATTTTAAATTTAACCAATCCATTTAAAAACTATTTTTATTTTTAAAACTTTACTAATAATAATTTAATTGTTAATAATTTAATTCCATTTAATTAATAACTTTACAATTCTTAAACCATAAATATAAACCTTAACTTCTTAAAACTATTAATTAAATCAATTAATATATTTTAACTTTTTTAAAACAAACTTATTTCCTAATATATTTAACCAATTATTATTTTATTATAAATCTACCTTTTAATATAATTAATTCGTAGGCATTTTATAATAAATCTAACTATTTAATCCTTAAAAATAAACCCATTTTATTAGAATAAGTAAGTAAAAAGATAACATCTTTAAAATTACCACATTTTTAAGAAAACATCCTTCCTTACCCGCAGTATAAAAACTATAATAAAATTAAGTATAATAAATATTACTTTATATTAAAATCTTTAAAATAATTGGTATTAAATATAATAAATAATTAAAATTAATTTAATATATAAAAAATTTAAATAAAAACTTAAAAAATATAACCTTAAATAAATAATTAATATATATAAATTTTGTTAAACTTTTAAAACAATAAGAAAATATATATCTTTTATAATATTATTGCTAAAATAAAAATATATAATTATAATTTATTAAATAAATAAAATAATAATTATATTATTATTATAAAACCTTACTTTATTATTACTATTAAAAATCTTTTAATCCTTTAAAAACTTATTTATAAAAATTATATAACTTTAATTAAATTTAAAACTATCATTAAAATTATAAAAAATCTTATTATAAAATATAATTATAAACAATAATATTATTAACTATAAAAATATAAAATTAATTATTAAATTCTTAAATTTATATATATTAAAAATAAACTTTACCCCTTAAAACTTATAAACTCTACCAATTTATTAATTAATAATATTCCTTATAAATAAATAATTATATATTTTATTAATATTTAAACCAAAAATCCCAATATTATATTATATTTTAATAACATTCGATATATTTATTAACAATATTAAGATTTGGAACTAATAATTGTTAAAAAAATTATAGGATATTATTTTATCCAAATTAACCGCATTTTGATAAAATTAATTTTATATAATTTAAAATTTTATAAAATTGGATTAATTAAGTAAATTTAAATATATACCTCGTTACAAATAACTTAACCTATTATAAATTATTAAACTTAACCGTTTATAAACTACTAAACTTTTTAATTTCCTAGTAATTTTAATAAAGATTACTTTGTTACACGAAAATAATGATATAATTAACATTAATAATAACAGAAAAGGCTATAACGGTTAACCTCTTGTATTACCCCCTAATCTTATTAATATTGATAAAAATGGAAAACAATAAATTATTAAATATATTATAGTTTTTTAAATAATATTAAGTTTAATATCAAATACTATTAATAATTTCATTATTAAGATACAAAATAATTAACGTAAATAACGTATTATAACAAAATAAAAAACGTAATTAAATAAATTTAAAATTAAAAATATAAGCATATTTTACCCTAACTTAAATAAATCTTTTAAAACCAATAATACAATTATTATCAATAAAAATACTGCTTTTTAAAATATTAACCTATTTATTAACGTTATATAACAAATCAAAATAAATAAAATTTATAAAATAATTATAATAATTTATATATATAAATTATACTAAAGAAAAACTATAAATTAATACATTAGTATACTTTTCCAAACTAAATAAAACATTATATTTACTAATAACAATTATATACTTAATAAACTATTTAATAAATTTCAAATAATATCAAAAGAAATTTAATAAAAGTTTTAGATTATAAAATATACCGAAACTAACTATTTTGTAGGTAAATCTATTTAAATATAAGTTATAAAATTAATATAAACCTATTAAACATTTTATATAAATAATAAAACCTAATAAATAAAATAAATATACCGGAGCTTTAATTCCAACCTTCATATTATAATTTTACTATTTATTAATTATATAAATATTAATAAATATATTAAGTACATTACTAAACGTAATAATAAATAACAAAAAAATATAATAAAAAAAAGAAAAATTATACCTAATAAAATTAATAAATATATTAAAAGTTTAAAAATTAACATTAACATAAAGAAATTATTAATAAATAATATTTATAAAATTAATAATAATAATATTAACCATAACTTATTTTAATAATTTAAAAAAAATAATAAAAATAAAAGTAAAAAAAATAACAATCACGTTAATAAAAGATAACGTAACAGTAAATACCAATAAAATAATTAATATTACATATATAAAAATGGTGAACTGGTGCTGGTGTATCAGGTGACTTTGACCCTGATCATGTGATCATATTCTTAGTATAAGTACCATTTATGGTCGCACACACCCATTTTACATAGTATCATCCACTTTTAATACAAGTCATTCCTTTTCCTTCATCAGTCATCATCTAAAAGTCCTTGATATCAGGTCTAATAAGGCTTGATCCAAGGCCAAGACGTCTAAGTCTTGTTCAATATATATAAAAATAATAACATTTTTATAAAAATATATTTTTTGGTATTTATAAAAATACAATTATTTTAATAATAAAAGATTATATTTTTGGAATAAAATTATAAAAATAAGAAAATTTTTATAATTTTAAACGTATAAAAATATATTATAAAAATATTATTTATTTTCATATTAAATTAAATTAAAACGTTTGAAATCTTTTAAAAAGAATTTATAAACTTTATTTTATTATATTATTAAGATATATTACGAATAATATTTGAGAAAATTTATATTTTATTTAAAATATAAATAAAATAAAAATAATATATTAATTTAAAATATTATTTTTATAATATTTTTATTTAAAATCTTGATATAAATTAAAATTTAATATTAAATTATGAAATTAAAAGTTGTATATTTAATATAATTTTAATTATATAAAAAATTAATTATTATATTAATTATTTATAAATATTAAATATAAATAAAATGAATAATAAATTTATAATAATATTTATTTATTTATTATAATTTTATTTAAAAATATATTATATATTAAAATAATTAAATTTAATATTTAATATTTTATTAAAATTATTAATAATAAGTAATTTTAAAGACGATGAGGGATAAAAAATAAGATAAAAATTATATTTAAAAACGTTATAGAAGATTTTAGATATATAATTATGGAATTAGTTATTAATAAAATTTTTAAATTTTATATTATTAAAGATTATAAAAAGATAAATAATTATATTAATTATAAATTATATTTAAATTGGTTAAAGTAATTAAAAAAGATATTGTTAAATAATATAAATATAAATTAAAAAATAAATTTATATATTATATATTTAATATAAAATAATAACGTTTAATAATTTTATTATTTTATATTTAAAACATATTAAAAATAATATATAATTAATAATACCATTTTAAATTTAAATATATAATATATAATTTATAAAATGTTTATATTTAAAACTTATTTAAAAAAGTGAAAGAATATATATAATATTACGATAATTATTTAATTAAAATTTATATTTAATTATTTATAAATTTATATTACGGTTTAAAAATTTTAATGAGATTACGTGATAATAATATCATAATAATATCATAATAATAATAATAATGTAAATAAAATAACTTAACTTAACTTATTTTTTTTATTTCCATAAATTAAAAAAACCTTATTTTCTTTATTAATATAATTTTAATTTTTTACTTATAATAAATTTTAACATTTGGTAGTTTTATTTTATTAACGGTTTAAAGGCTTTTAATATAATATTATATTATATTTTTTATTTCGAAAATTATAATTAATTAATCTTATGGTTTTTTTTAAACAATTAAAATAATAAATTCTTTACTAATTAATTTACGAAAATTTAAACTATAAATATTGTAAAAACGTATATTATACCGTTATTTTACATAAGATTAAAGATTTTTAAGTTACTTAATATAGCTAATTAATTTAACAAAAGGTTATAAGTCAAACCACCTTTATTAAAGCCACTTTAATAAAAGCCACCCATTTCCCATATAAAATCAATAACTTCGGATGTTTATAATTAATTTAAAAAAAAATAAAAACATAAAATCTCTTATATTTTATTTTTTCGATTATTATAATAATTTATATATATTTTATCATATTTAAATTTTAATATTTTAATAATAAAACAGTAAAGTATATTTTTAATATTATTTTTTAAAAATTTTAAATTTTAAATTTTATGTAAAAATTTTATTAAATTATTATAAAACCTTATAAACGCTCATAACTTCTCAAATAAATAAATTATATAATTCGCTTTAAATTTAAAAATTATATTAAAATATTCCTTATTTAATAATATAGATTTTACATTTATACTATATTAATTGGTAAAGTTATAAGCAATAATATCCCTTAACAACTTTACATATAAATTTATATATATAATTGTTAATGTATACTCTTATATTCTGTATACTCTTATATTCCTTTCACCACAAATATTAGCCCTGCCATTTCTTCAAATTTTTATACCTGATGAGAATTTAATACCGTATTTAAAATCAAAGACTGTATAATTTTATCTATTTTCTTAAATCAAATACAGATATGCGAAATCGTTGATTTTGTATGGGAAATGGGTGGCCCCCACTAGGGTGGCCCCAGTAAGGGTGGTTTGACTTAATGATAAGTGAATTGTTAAGTCGTATATCTCTGGCGAATTGCCAAAAGTACTATTTACTTTTCAACCTTCTCGAATCTTTCACTTGACATGTCTTTCTGTTGTTATAAGTAAAGTCCTCTATTAATCACATATCCTATTTTAACTATCCTGCCATCTGTGTCGCTTTTATGTTTAAAGTTTACCCCAATAAGTCTCTAGGCTCGTTGTGGTCTCTCCATGGGATCATTGCTAAACTATCTATTATATATCTAAAATACCTCTCCTCACTTATATATTCGATTTAGAATCACTGCTACTCGAAATATGATGAAGGCCTGGACATGGACTCATGGAGGCTATCCTGAAGCATTACAAAAATCGACCCTCCCTTCCACCACAGGGCTCCTCAAGCCACCACAGATACGTGTGCGAACAAGGGCTTCATCCATCAACCCTGTTGATGTTCAGTTGATGTCATACCCCTTAATATCACATCTTCCGGCCTTCCTTGTCCCGCCACACAAAGGCGTAGGTGAGGACTTTTCAGGCATCGTTGAAGAAGCCGGACCGGACTCTGGCTTCAAGATCAGTGACGAAGTCCTCGGCATCGCCCCATTCCTCCCCGGGGGTACTCTCCAAGAGACAACTAAAATCGACACTAAAGTATCTGCAGTAGTGCGGAAGCCAGCTGATTGGTCCTGGGAGCAGGCCGCTGCCCTCCCGCTGGTTTGGCTCACGGCCCGAACGACTATTGCCCGGGCAGAGTCTCGCGTGAAAAGCGGGAAGATAGTGATCTTAGGTGGTAGTTCCAGCTGCGGCATGTACGCTGTCTATCTTGCAAAACAGCGTGGTTGGACAGTGAAAGCCTCCTGCTCTGGCCGCAACGCCGATTTCGTTCGCAGCACGGGGGCAGACGACATCATCGACTATACAACTACTCATGTCCCTGAGCAAGTCAAGGCCTTCGCTCCCGATGCTATCATTGATTTTGTTGGTGGTACATAATGTCTAGGAATATCAAAGGCATACGTGACTGTCGTCGGCGACAAAACTGACCGGCTATCTCCGGGTGGTTGGTATATTTACCTATGGAATCCTCAGATGCTCCTGCGCGCCATTGCCGGGAAGATAGGTCTTGGCCAATATTATACCTGTATTAATCTTGAGTTTAGCACTTCCTTTTGAAAGGAATTACTCGATCTACCTAAGGATAAGATCGTTATTAACTCCGTATTTGGGTTTGACCAAGTCAAAGAGGCATTTGATAAGCTTAATACAGGGCGTGTAAGGGGCAAGTTAGTTGTCAATATCGCTACGTGAGGGGTTAAAGTAGTGCATAACTATTATTTATTTCTTTGGTATTGTCTAGTCTTGATAGCTGTTATAGGAGTGTTGCCTAGGTACGCGAAATTATTTAATTAGTATAACCAGTTGAGGACCAATACACTCTCTGGGCACCTTGGCCTGGCCGCTCCTAGTTGTTACTGTCAGGATTCTAGATAAGACATATAGAACAAAGACCATGTTTAGTATGTATAACAGGTAGACATAGATCCTCGTAGATAGATTAGATATCCTCGCGGAACAATGAAGTTGTTTTACTACTGTTTGGTTCCACCCCGTGACAATTACGTTTTATAGCTTGCTACATCTATTACTAGCCCTATAGCCCAATGGTAGATTTGATTATTTATATGTACAGTAGGAGAGGCCCTATAGGTTTAGGGGTTTGTAGAACTGGTGTGGTAGCGTTATATCAAATATACAACACCTGATCACTTAGAGTAGCACCAACCTAGTAGTTGAGATGGCAAACGGATTGACAAATGCCCCTGCCTGGTGAAGTCAGGAGGTAGTCTTCCTTCTTATAGTGTGCACTCGAGTTAGTATACGAGTGATCGTTTTGGGTAGATGTTAGGTCTAGGCTCGCGCAAGCTATTGATATCTCCAGTGCAATGCCATTTTGACTTCACTAAGTACTAATATCCATAAGAACATTGGTTATACACGCTAGCAAACTAACAATATCTATTGAGGCTTACTTCTAGATGGTACAAGAGAATCAATGTGTCAACTAGGGCCAAGTATTGTTTTACAATAGCCATAACTGATTTAAAATATCGCCTCCGGAGGGTAGAGAGCGCCGCCTATCTCAACTTGAATTGTCTAGTATGCCTCCTAAAAATCTATTACCCGAAAGTCACATATATACTTAGCCTGGGTGGTCCTAAAGATTCGTACTCAATAGCGTACTCTAGTCAACTTTTACTTTGCCTCTTTTTACGAGGCTATATATAATTTCTTAGATATAAAGGAGACCGAGCTATAGATAGTTGAGGCTCGTCAGGCGGTATACCTGAGCAACCGAGGATTGAAAAATATACGCGCCGTCTAAGTAGTGAGCTGCTATCAAGTGAGTTGAATGTGATTGAAATCCTTCGTCCAATGAGACATTTTCATAACTAGACGACGGCAGTTGATTCCAAGGGGTATTTTTTTTTAGCCTCACCGCGGTGAATAATTATGGAGGCATTCAGCAAGCCCATTATCATTAGTTATGAACCACCCCGGGTCTTGGCATGATTCGTTAGGTGGCTTCGTATGTATCATAGACGACTACGCGCTAGGAAAATAGAACTGTCCGAAATCTTAATGTATATAGTGTTTCCTCAAGGTGGGAGATGATACATCCGACTTGTCTGAAATATGGATGGGTATTCCGCCACGTTAAATATATGATAATAGGGAGAGATAATAGGGGGATATAACAGGGAGAAGAGACGTGGGTGCGAGGTGTATTTAGATATGTCGAAACATGCACGAATTTAGGACTGACAAGAACAGATACGCATTGGTTACCATTCGGAGAGTTTGGGTAAGACTCGTTTGGTAAGGATTAGGTTGATCTTTCTGGGCATGATCTCTGTCATTGGCTGTGGCGAGAAGCTATATAGAAGTTGAGACATGAATATAATAATACCATTGGGGAATATGATTATAATGTGGTGATAGAACTGGGCCTAGCCTTGGCCTGCGGTGCGGGATTAACAAGTCTTTATCCCGTACGCGTATCAATTTCTATTTATTGAGGCATGGAGGCATTGGCATTGGCATTGAGGCAGTTGTTGAGAAATGGAGCGACCCAACAGAAATAAGCGTTTCATATCTCTTCGTCTTACAGATTATTAAAACGACATCGTATAGGCATTCCACAATACATTCGTACTCCGTACTTATTTATGTTAGTGGCTGGCTGATAACAGTCAGCCGCCATCCTGTCATCGAACGGTGTAGCCCGATTATGGCTGCAGAATATCCGTGATAATCGAATGCCGAGAGCAGCACAATATGCGGCGAGACGAGCTGTAATCCACTCAGTCCCGCATGTGGTCAAGGAAGAGTCTTGGTTTGGATGAGACAGCAGATGAGACAATTATGTTAAATGTCTCTTATGTTCGAGTTCGAAAGGGTTAAGTTGATACGACTAGGTTAGGTAGATAGCGCTCTATTTTAACATGCCTCTTAGGGTACTCCTTAGCTAAGCCTGCTGCTAATGATAAGGCAGGTCACTAATCCTAGCCTTGTAATTGGGGATACTTCATACCCTGCATAAGGACGTGCGTGCTACATTAGTTGATTAGGACCTTGCCAAGTGGGCTAGGCGATTGGTGACCATTGGAAATAAATACCTCTTAGGGGGTGAGACATACCAGCCCACTAATACGTACCTACTATTAGGTACATGTATCCATCTAGGCTGTCGTAGGGCGTTGCCCCGCGTCCGGGCGGGCGCGGGCCGCGCGGGCGCCGCCGGGGCGCCGCGGGGCGCGGCGGGCGGGGGGGGGGCGGGCGGAGGCGGGGGCGGGCGGC